>NC_062198.1:4085508-4095508 GCF_912470025.1 Vespa velutina | reverse complement strand
CATCGGTGGGGATTTCATGCTCCAATGTCATCACGTGAACAATGTTCTAACAAATAATCAAACTGGCAGGACGACAGTTAGCCATGAGAATCCGGTTTTAACGACGATTCGTCACGGAAACTCGCGGAAACGAGAAGCGGAATCGCTGTCGGTTTAGAGAATATTGGTTCTCAAGTTACATACACACACATATCGCAAACACGCGTAGGTAGATTCGAGGTCTCGCTAGTTCGACGTCTTACGTCTACTTGTCCGTTTAAGTAGACGGTACCGTTGCATATTACCAACATTACAAAGGAAGAAAGAGAGAAAGAGAAAGAGAGAGAGAGAGAGACCTTCAACCTTCGACCTACGAAAAGCTATCGCGTGTTCTCGAAATCGACACAATCTCGCGTTAGCCTTTCGATCGTGTACCTTAAGCCGAAGGACAGATCTTGTCTCTTCGTTTGTCCAGTTATTTGGTCAGTTTACGAAAATAAAAAAAAAAAGAAAAAAATAAAGAACTATCTTATTTATTCGTTAAAAAAAAAAGCAGACATGAAAAATAAAAACTTAAATTGCTGTAACGTAATTGAAATCCTCTAAAGCAAAGGCACACCATTTATATCGTATTTATTTGGAGCAAACTTTTGAACGTAGAAATAAAGAAAATAGAATTAATAGTATGGATAGTACAATTTCAACAAATGAATTGTAATAAATAAATTCCCTTGGTCATATAAATTGTATAATTAAATGCGATTACCTCGCTTCGAGGTACATCGATCGATTCCCTTTTAACGTTTCGCCTAATCTACTTTCCGAAAAAAATGCCCAACGAATTCGGAAATACCGTTCGGCCACGTCGACATCATTCTTTCTTCGAGGCCGAAACGGTCCGAGGCGATATTTCTCAGCGAGCAACGTGCGCTGCGTTCACTTGATGGCCCATAAAAATTGACCGGTAAAAATGGCGATGCAACTGCGTCCTAACCGCGATTAAATACGACGTCCATTAATAGCCGTACTGTCATACGCCTGGCCGTTTTTGGCCGTTTATTTAAAGAGGGGGGTCTTGAAATCCGTGGCAAAGCTACATCTGTGAATAAAATACGGAATCCTATTGTTCTCTGGTCTATGACGTCTGCAAATTCTAGAGCAGGTGAGGGAACAAATCTCAGAGTTAATACGATATCATATTTTTACAGTCAATAAACATTTAGTAAGCGTTGCTCACAGACCCTCAACAAGTATATTAAACTCGCTTTAATGTATTAAAAAAAAAAAAAAAAAAAAAAAGAAAAAAAAAATTAGCTGTTGATGTCAGATTAGTTGAAATCGTAAAGAAATATAAATTAATAAAGAGATAAGGAGTTTTGCATAAATTTTGTCGGCGTACTGCTATTTTTATCGTAAAAATGAGAATGGGAAAGAGAGAAAAAGTCGATGATTTAAACCGGCGTCGATCGTACTCGATGTACTTGATATCCGAGCTCGACGCATTCGATGAGAGGCCGACAATTCAAGGCAAGCGATCCGCAATAGCTTCGCAATAGCTCTACGGTAGCTCGCACCGGCAATTGCAGCAGTTTTCGTTGGGAATACCCGATTTCGAACCGACGGAAGGGTTGCGCCGTTAGAGAAGAGAATTTCGACAGCTTTGCCGGGTCAAGTGAGATTAAACGAGAATTTGGTCGGTGGAAATGTTGAAACGTTGCTCGCGGTAAAACCTCGACGATTATACGAGCCGACTGCGAGTGAAACAATGCATTTTTCTCCCGTCTTCAGTCTCTCCTGTCTTCTCTATCAGTTTCTCTTATTCACAGTACTTTTTTCGTAAGCTCTATAAACATTCGGTTAGCTCTCAAGAATGCAACGACGAAGAAGTAAACAAAGCTTTTGAATAAATGCTTGTCACGAAGATGCTATCTTTTCACGTCGACGATAAAAAACAATAGAAAAAGAAAGGGAAAAAAGCGCCGGCAAACAATGCTCTCGGTAACTCAAATTTCTCCCCTTCGTTATGATTTAATCGAGCATTTCTTTTTTTTTTTTTTCCTACGTCTTATCACTCATCCGTTGTTTCGAGACGAATACCAAATGGACCTAATAAAATTTCTCTGCATTTCTTCAAAAACGTTCATTTCTCTTTCGTCTAAAATAATCGTTTGCTCCCTGTTTTTAAGAAAAGATCTTCCACGCTAAAGTTTAAGATTTATTATAGATTCGTATACTCCTCTATTTGGAATCATGTTATCAACTATTTATAACAATCTCGAAGAAAGCAATTTTCCCGTCACTCTTCTCATCCTATTTTAACAATGAACGACGTTTCTTCCTCTTTCCTTATTCTTTTTCTTAATATTTCTGATTACGTGTGCCGGGTAAAAAGCAGATGGGATGAAGTATCGAAGGGAGGAGTACGCGTCGGGGTATAAATCCGTGTAGAGTCGGTGAAACAGGCAGAAACAATAACGGGGTGAGGGTCAGATTCAATTACAAGGAATCGTGAAAGTTCCACCTCTTTCTCTAGACTCGCCTCAGAAGCCAGTATGCTCCTCTTCTCCGTCTACTTCTTTTCTTTTCCACCGTCAGGCCCCTTAACCTAATTTCGCGCTTTTGCCGGCCAACCAACCGGTCGAATGGCTGTCGAACGAAGACTAATGTTCATCTAACCGCTCATTTCTTACCGTAGTTCTACTCATTTTTGCCGCCTGAATTTTCTCAAGGTTTAGAGTTGCCTTCCTTCTCTTTTTCTACCTTTTTCATCCTTTCTTTTCTTATTTTTCTCTTAAATCCAAGTCTAAAGTTAGAAAATTTACTTCCACGTGTTACATCACACAGCAGTAAATCCCAGCAAAAGGTCAGACGAGTTTGTTTTTTCAAAGAATCGAAAATCATTTTCGTTAACGATCGTATAAAGATAGAATAAATGTAAAGAAAAACAAATGTAAAAAAAATCCTTGAGTTACCATTGAATATCACAATCAATGTCCCTATTGATCGAAGTGAATATTAAAGAGCATCAAATACGGCTACTTCAGGAATCGGCTTATATCGTTTGCGTTGCAGGTGCTCGCATTCGCATCGATAAGTCATAGACTTACGCGCCTCAGCTGTTTTTATCGAAGCGTCGAAAGCAACGACTACTCGTAAATAACGATACATGGAGGGATGGGGAAGATGAGAAAGGAAGGAAAATAAAACATGAGAAAAAAACTATCGATCATTTTGAAATTATTATATATCTCGACTAACTGTAAACACGCATTTATATGTTTTATCCTATATATATATATATATATATATATATATATATATATATTTTTTTTTATCCTTAAAACAGTAATGATCGAAAAATAGATCCAATAAAACAAGTTTTACCAATGACATTGATTGATTCGTCAAAGTGCAAACGAGATAAGAAGCACTCACTATGTAAGCTAATGTTGCTTCAGAGGTTGATCATTCTGCTTTCTACGTCCATTAACCCCTTAATAAACACATCACACGCATGCGTTTACGCAAAATCACGATACCAAGACACTCCCACTTTATTCGCATAACTCGACTCGTATAATCACGAAATCATCTCAAGCATTAAAGTAAAATATTCTCAAAGGGAATAAGATATATTAAACTTTTTAGACGTAGACGAATACAGAGTGCACGCTAGTCCTTCACCCACTTCCAATCGTAAACGAGGAACCCAACCTATGCGACGGCGTTGCAACCTGCATCCAGCATGGAAGGAGGCCATGTGGACTGTCAATCTGACCGAGGAAAGGATAGAATATAAAAATGAGCACACGAGGAGGGGATAAAGCATTATATTTCACTCCACATGGTTCTCTACTTTCTTATTTTCTCTGGCCTCGAGCAAGATTATCTAATCTTTTGAATAACCGAGCGCATAAGGGTGAGAATAGGAAGAAATAAGAAAGAATCGAGCAATAGAGTAAGTTATGCTTACCAAGGAGCACGTTAAATCCGGATCTTGAGTTTTCTTCTCGTTCTTCTCTTTCTTTCTTTCTTTCTTTCTTTCTCTCTTTCTCTCTCTCTCTCTCTCTCTCTCTCTCTCTCTCTCTCTCTCACTCTCTCTCTCTTTCTCTCTCTCTCTCTCTCTCTCTCTCTTTCTCTATTCGGGGTGTGGTTCCTTCGCGTGCGGGCGGAGCCCCACGGGATTAAGGACTTTGGACTTGGCCGGATTCGGGAAGCTCGCTTTCGTCTATATGCGTGTAAGTCTTTGAATACGTACGTATACCTATGCGTGTTTAGTTATGTCCGTCTATCTTCAATTCTTTCTCTCTATTTCCCCTTCTTCGTAACAAGCAGCAAAGTGTATCGCAGAATAAAAAAGTAAAGCTGATAAAAAAGAATGATAAGTAAAAAAGAGATGGTAAAGAGAGAGAGAGAGGGAGAGAGAGAGAGAGAGAGAGAGAGAGAGAGAGAGAGAGAGGACGAAAGCGAACTCGGTATATGTGTCTGTAGGTATACGCGTGTATTCGTGTATGTGTGCATGTACGTATAATGCGTCAGCACGGATAAAGTTTGCTTTGGTATTCGTTGGCTTAGGACAGCAACATTAGCAAGGGTTTAGGTTTCGGAAGAAATGGATCAGGACGAGGGGGAGCGGTCTAGACGAGGTCCTGCCTTCGCTAGGACATTGTTACTCCTGCTGATCCGTTTTGAAGAGACTCGGCCGGTGTCAGCTCGGTCCAACCGCGATGGCCACCCTCGCCTATCTTCACCGATGTCACTTCAACTTCTTCAGATCCGCAAATGTCCTGGAGTATCCTTTGATAAACACCCCGACGATTAGTCTGTTCAATCAAACGACTCACTGTTACGCGACATCTTCCACCAGCTCGTCACGACGTTGGCATGCTCGTCGAGAAAATAGAGAAAAAGTTTACACACAGAGAGCAGTGCTGGGCTCTCGTCGAAGCAAAGTGTCACGCACGACGCGAATGGAGTTCGATCCAAAGCGCGATGCGGAAATTCCGTGGGAGTATCGAAGCGACCTTCGAAAGGCACAACCTTCAAGATCGATTGAGCCCTCGACACAGCAACCGTTTTGACTTATTCAAAAATGTCTTGTCTTTTTTGAAAATATCTTCTCCGAGCAATAAACTCTTTGACACTTCTCTTTCCTTTTTTCGATCCCATTAAGACGACTCTAAGGGAATTACATACGCGTGTATAGTTTTTGGATCATCTGTGTCTCTACGAGGTATATAGAGATCACCAACGACTTGATCGCACAAAACAAATGATCACAAGCTGTGTCACTACTGAAGGAGGGAAAGAAAGAGAGAAGGAGAGAGAGAGAGAGAGAGAGAGAGAGAGAGAGAGAGAGAGAGAGAGAGAGAGAGAGAGAGAGAGAGAGAGAGATAGAGAGAGAGAGAGAGAGAGAGAGAGAGAGGGAAAAGGAGAAACGAAAAATCGAAGAGCACAGAACGCTTCTCACACTCGCGTAAAGCTTCAATCGAAAACACCAATCCGTGAATATCCTATGAGCGAAATGTCCTTTTCGACGAAGAACCAAGACGTGGCTCGAAGAGAAGCCGAAGAACAGAAGCGCGTAACACGCGACGAGGAAAGATGTCGAGCTGCCGCTTGCCTGGCGGTGGTGCGCGCCGCCATGACAGACTCTTGCCTCCTATCAACCCCACTCTCGCCAAACAACCCCTACTATTCTATCTCTATCGCCCTACTACCTCCCCTAACCTTCTCCCTCTCTCTTTCTCTCACGTAGTGTCCCTTGTCTATGTTCTCCTTCCAATCCCTCGTTTTCCACCACCGAGCTACCTTGCCTTGGCCCCACCAACGCAATATTGATCGGGCGGAAGGGCGGCATCCAAGAACGTAACGATGGTTTCACGGGCCCCGGACGATTTTACAAGTCACTCTCTATTCTTTCCTTTTTCTCCTTTTATTTCTACTTCTCTCTTGTGTCCTCGGCTATCTTTCTTTGTAACCCCTCAGTCCACTTTGTCCTTTTTTCGTTTCTTCCTTTACAACTTTTTCATTTTTCTTCTTCTTCTTCTTCTTCTTCTTTTTTAACTTCTTTTCTCTTTGTCTTCACCCCGAAGTATCTCCCTTTTTCCAACGAAGTTTCCTCGATATCCACGCCTTTCTCCCCTCGATACTTCTACTCTCAGAGGAGAACACCGATCGACGATGTTCGAGGACGACGCACGTGGAGCGTGGACTCGAGAACGAATATTGCAACTTTGTTTCTCTTCTACGTTGATATCTAGCAATCGAAGCTTTACGGTTCTTTTGAATGTAGATGTTTATGAGGGTGAACGATGAAAGAACTTTATTTTCTTGATTGAATTTATACCATGATCGAACGTGAAAATTAAATTGATCAGATAAATATAAAAAGGTCAATTAATAAGTTGGTATTCTCAATAAATGGTTTTAATCGTTAAAGAAGAAACGAGAGAGAAATAGAGAGAAAAAGAGGAAGGGAGAGAGAGAGAGAGAGAGAGAGAGAGAGAGAGGGAGAGAGGGAGGGATAGAAAAAGAGAGAGAGAGAGAGAGAGAGAGAGTAAGCGAAACATAAGATAAATTGATAATAATGGGAGAAGCTACAGCGTCAGCTCAGGTAGCTTTTGACACCTGATCCCCTTTCTTGCCAGACGGCAGCCTCGCCGTTAATCAAGCGCCGTTTCACCCCGTGTATCCACGACCCACAAAAGCCGAGCTTTGGCTCGTGCTGTGATGAAATGAATCCTTTGCAACCCCTAAATAATGCTGAACGCATTGACCAAACCCAACCGTCCTACACTATGCCATAAGAAATGTAACGCCCACAAATGTACGTGTATATTCGTATTGTGAATTTGTTCGGCGAAAAGTGTTCATATTTTTGCATTGTTTCTTTTTGTTTTCTCATCATCACTTTTTATCTTTCAATAACTACTTTTATAATACGTTACTTTAATACTTAAATCTATGAAAAGTCGATGATTTCATTTAAGCTGGTTAATTAATAAATTGAAATTAAACAACGCTGCTAAAATGGACAAAGCTATTGTCTACCTCGTCGAATCAACCGATATGAATTTTTTCATGAAAATTTTTCTTCGTCAGATATTTTTCATCGATACGTGACACAACGTCAAGAATTATAGAGTTTATTATTTAACGGATTACCGATGTAACACACGAGAGACTCGACAGATTGCAAAAAGCATTTAACACGATGGCAATACAGTAAAGTGCCCCTTCAATGCGAAGCAGAATAAAAACATCGGTGTCGAGCGTGACGCTCTTTCGTTCGATTATACTTAACGTTAATTAAAATTATATTCCTCCGGTTGAGTATCGTCGTTGGTGTACGAACAATTCGAATGAGTAAGTATCGAGTTACCTTGCGTATCATGCAATTTTATCGTCCGTTGATCGAAATTCGATCGAAATCCAATCGAAATCCGATCGAAACCTGCTTGCGACTACATACACTTTGTTGAAAATTTAACGAAATAAAGATTAAAACTTACCATCGAGCGTGGACTAGTAGCGATACGCCTCTTCAATGTCTGAAAAAGAAAGAAAGAAAGAAAAAAAGAAGAAATAAACCTGTTAGTTTTAAGGATCGTTATATAGGAGGTACACGTAAGAGAACTTTTGCAATTTACAGCTCGGAAAATCTTCGTTCGAGGCGATCGTGCGACCGAAGGGAGAGTGATACTCTCGAGGGTGATGGAAGCAGCATGGAACAAAGGGAAGAGAAAAAGAAAGAGCGATGTAACACGCAGGATGTGAATGAGAAAAGAGAAAGGAAAAAGTGAAAGAATAGGAGAGACACGAATATAGGAAAGTCCTTTCGCGAGAAATTCCTTTGTCTCTTTCTCTCTCGAGAATTCGACGATCCTCCGCGAGATATGATCGAAAAAGGTCGACCGTTTTCCACGTTCGTTTCTTCTCGGCAATGTGAAGAACGAATGAAAATCGAATTTTCGATATCATTTATCAGGAACGAACTTCGACGTGCGTTCGAAGACGTGCGTTCGATCTATCTGTATGAGATACTACTACACATATCGACGGATGAAAAATTTCGATTAGTCGAAGTACTTTCGTACGTAAGTACTTTCGCAAATATCCAACAAAAATTTGTTCAGAATATGAGAGCTACGAGAAATGAGCCCTTCCAACGAACTTGGAGAGTTTGCAGCCGTTAAAGGGGCTTCGTCGTTTCAAGTTTCCGCGATGTTTCGTTGTGGAAATATTTGCCTCTAAAGATAGATAGTAATATAATCGCCTTTGGTGATAGTTACCCGATCGCTTGTTTCGCCCTTCATTTCACGAAAGAACTATCAAGAGCGGTAGCACGCTTCGTCGATCTATTCTCGAAAGCTTGTCTCGAACACCTGCTGCCACTGTTTTTCCCAGATATTCGAGATTTCGAAGCTTTCCACTTTTTCCAGTTCACGCTGCTTTCTTGGCAAATTGATACGCTTATCAATTTCATTCTCGAGAAATTACGATCTAAAGGAATACAAAATGAATTCAATTTTTTCGTTGTTACGATCGAAAGGGAACGCTTAATAAAATAAATTGTCAATATAATATTCCGTATGATCTGCAATAAAATGATTTCATCGAACGTAAACTCGTAAAAATCCAAAACCAATGACTTGGCGAATCAACGAATAAGTTAACATTTCATAGAAAGCTTTCGACAAATGGCGGGCCCGATTTCTCGACGTACACGCCTGGAGGTCGAGGTCGAGGCCTCGAAAGAAATCGTACATCCGTTCCATCGGCATTCCGGCGTAACCGCGAGCGTTAATGGCGTTTCTTACGATCTCGCATAGAAAAGGAGGTAGTTTTAGGGGTGGGTAACACGGTCGATATACTTGTCATGGCTGAGTCGTTAGGCGAAAAGTAGAGAAAGATCTGGGCAGCATCAGACTACGATAAAAAAGAATATCTTCAGGGAAATAGATATATAGAAAATATATGATAAAAGTTATAGACAATTTTTTTCGTATGTATATATCATGTGAATATCACGAATTAGGCTATAATGTGAACATGATGAAATTGAAATATTTTTGTTTCATTACGCTAGAATTAATAATGTCTTCATTAACATTTTGAAAGGGTCTGAATATACCTGACCATCTGTTTCATGAATATAATTTAAACATGAATTTTCATTGTTCCGTTGTCGAAGTTAATTAAATCGTAATAAATGATTTTCGAAATGAACGTTTATATTATGAGTACGACTTTGCGAGTACAACGTTCAAGTTTGTAATATAAACGAGACAGTTTGCACGCTAAAGGACTTGCCAAGAAGAACCGGCATGAGTATACGTATGAACTATGTTGTTGTAGAAACTTCAGACTCGGTAGCGCATCTAATGTTCTTAGTCACGCCGCTTTTTCCATATCCCCACGTTTATGTATATTTTCGAATCTATGTACATATACGTACTTTTAACCCATGTAATTTAAATTTCTTAACATCATTCTCTGCAAACCACTTGCATATCTACATGTAGCAAAAGAGAGAGAGAGAGAGAGAGAGAGAGAGAGAGAGAGAGAGAGAGAGAGAGCAATAAAATGGATTTGAATAAATCCAATCGAATATTCTTTTTTAAATTCCACATCCTGTCAACTTCTTTCTCGATATAATCATATTCTCCTTGCTTCTCGCATAATTTTAATATTAAATTTTTGACATTTTTCCTACATATACGAAAGATGCCACGCACACACAGCAAGACAATATTACGAGGTTGACGAAAAGTGGAAAAAAGTAGTACATAGCCGGTACTGAGAATTTTCCTAGGATTCTTTAACGCTCGGAACGTTCGATTTTCTTCCTGTCTATGCCGACGTTGCAGGCTGACGCTCAACGTCAGTCGATTTGAGTAGCAACCTTTTTCCAGAAGCGAGGACACAATTTTTCCGACGATTTTTCCGACCGATTTCCTCCACCCACCGTTTCTCGCCAAAAGATATCGTTGAACTCGCGAGAATTCAACTCGTCTCC
>NC_062198.1:3983008-4080508 GCF_912470025.1 Vespa velutina | reverse complement strand
CACGAGCATCTTCAGTGGCCCTAATTATCTACCATTCGCTTTAGATACATGAATCGTATATTACAAAATAATATGCTTTACGGTTTACCACGTGTATTTGTGCGTGTAAGTAAATGTAAATAAATGTGTCATTGATCGTTACTGATTGTTCGCAAAAATTGAAAGAAAAATTTGTGAGATTTTCAATTGGATTGAAAACGAACGTGCAATTTATGATTTCTCACTAAGAGAATATTCAATCTCTTTCTATTTTTTTTTTTTTCTTGTTTCATTATATTTTTGTTGAAATGCTTATGTATATATTGCAGAGACATGCACATTGAATATATAGAAAACTTCGAGGCAATTATTTCGAGCATTCGTTATGGAAGAGCACAAGTTGAACATAACTAACGAATGAGAACGAAAGAGAGAAATAGAAAGTCATAGGCTAAAAGACAAAAAGTTTGATAACTCGAAGTTAAAACTTTTCAGGAATAACAACCTCCTCCTATGATATATTCTCCTGTTTACCAGCTGAATTCTAAATCGGATCTTCACGTAATTATACTGCCGCCATTGAAGGACGTCTTAATAATTAATCGAGCGAAACCGTTCATGGTTCCTTTGATTTTCGAATCAAGAAGTTTGCGAAACCACGATTAAGAGGGTGAATATCGAAGGTAAGGGAAATCATTCGACACAAGTATGAAAAACTTGTCAACAAACCTTAGCCAATGAGTTCGTTTCTAACTTTCGAAATTTAAGGATATTAATTTATTTTCGTCCTTTTAACTTTCTATATCTCTAATCTCATTTCTAAGGTCCATCGATCAATGTGTTTGCCGTATGATGCGAATGTTAACTCGCGTTTCTACCTCTTAGGTTCGAGTACGTGACACGTAATGCACATCGTTAAAAGATTCTCTATCTTTCTCTTTTTCTCTAACGATTCGAGAAAGTTACAGTAAACTAAACTTCACTAATGTCAATAAATATTCGCTTCTATCGAGTATTTTTATTGTACGTGAAAAATTTCCTCTTTCAAATGAGAGAAAGAAAATAAAAATGAAATTGCTATGACTTGTTTGTTCTTGTAATGTCAACAGAATGTTTAAAAAGCTTATGCAAATGTCGTAAAATTTATAAATGGCATTAAACGATATTTAAACAAGAATCAAAGGCATCGATTGAGAAGATTATTAAAGTTTATAAAAAGTCGAGAAAGTTCAACGATCCTTTCATTCGAAAAGAAATCATAAGAAGATGAATGAGAAAGGTCGAAATTATAACTCTATTTAACTATGATTTAAAAAAAAGAAATTATTTTTCTTGTAATTGGAATATGGCTTTGTGAATGCGAGAGTCAATAGCGCCTCCTCCACGGCTCGGCGACACAGCCAATTTTCATTTACGAATCTTAACAACTTCCACTACCACTCGTTGCAATTCTTTCTTCCGAGCAGAAAATCTTTTTCGTTCTCTACTAAGCATACGTCTAGCATGGAAAGAGCTTCCATGAAAGTGCGCCGGATGATTGAATGGGACAATTAAGGATGGAAGCGTGAAAGTATGATTTCCTTGAAAACACACATACCCAACACGCGAAGCTTCTTCAGAGAATACTTCAGAGAAATACGAACATTCCTTTTCATGAGTCATTTATCGGTAAAAGAACCAAGAAAAAGAATAAAACGAAAGATTTACTCTCGTCGTTTTTTAACGACACACCAAATTAATCAGAATTTTGACAAACGTATCTTCGCGTACGTATATCTAACTCTTAATAAAAAAGAATGACCAAACAAAAATTCGAACTATTGGAAGGATGGATATACCTTTTTTGACACGTACTCGTTGAAAGTTTTGATTTATTCGTCAGGATTTATAACCCGTGATAAATACTCTAATCCCTTTTCCATTCGAAATAGACTGGTGGATTTGTTCTCCCGTCATTTCCCCGAGAGTTGGCAAAGGTGAGAAATATTTTCATGCAAATTTAACTTCTCGGTTCTTCTCGAGAATGGAGATAGTCTAGAAAATAACAAAGAACAGCCAACTGTCCATCTCTTTTATCCTTCTACTTCGTTATAGCGAAGTCTTTATGATGTTATCTACGAGCAAAGAAAAGGCTCACGATTTACAAAGGCAAATGCGCGCGAACCATTCAAATCGGACTTACGTGAACAGAATGCATCGATCAGATAATTCTTAACTAAACTCCTGTCCAATGCTTGTTATGTTCGTTATGCTCTTGATATTTATCAAAATCTACTGACACGCCTAATCTCTTTCCTTCGTCTCGAAGTAACAACTTCGAGGGTTAATAACGCGATCAGATTCTTATGTGTTTAATTACAAAATTCCTATGATAAACAGTTCTGTCTAAAAGCGACAAAATATTGGACCGGGCGTTCCACATCAAAAGAGAACTTTCTCCTGTTAAATTTAACTTGCAGCAACAAAATGCATGCTGAATCATTTCGTAACAATTATACATTTCATTAACTCTTTCTTGCTCTATCGTTAATATTACTCGGACACGATAATTAATATACGCGAATAAAATATTACGGATTTTTATATATATATCCAAATCGTTACGAAGATCTAATAACTTCTTAATCTTATCCTCTCGAAAAAGACGAACGGTAATAATTCTACGAGAGAGATGTGAAACACGAAGATAAGAGAGAAAGAGAGGAAGAATTGGTTAGAACACGTTCTCGTACGAGAAAGTCGAATTTTATCTGTCAGCCTGACCTGCCCACCTTTCTTCTTAATTACCGAGCCAGCTCGTACATTCGTTTTGCAGCTCGGAGGCTTGGTCGAAACACACCCTTCCACCAATTACCCCTCCATCCCTCGGAACGACACCCTCCTTTCCCTCTATTTTCCTCCTTCGGAATGGACGATGCTTTCCGAGGTTCCTGCTGCTTCTGCAGCAGCTATTAAAAGAAAAGCAAAGGGAAGGCGACGAAAGGACGAAAAGGTAGCCCCGCCTACAATTTTCTACTCTCGCGAAAAGAAGAGGGGTAGTTTTACTCGTACGTTGCTGCAAGCAATGAGAATTATCATCACCCGCTTATAACTACAGTACACGCTCGTTCTACGTGACCGATATGAGTACCTTTATTATTCTATGAGAGTCTTCGTTACGTTATATTTCTCCTCGACGATATCGTTAATGAGACCAAGAAAAAAAAAAAAAAAAAAAAAAAAAAAAAAAAAAAAGAAAAAAAAGAGCCATGTTTGAATCATTTTATCATCATGATGGCTTATACGTTTGATATGTTTTTTATGTTAAAATTTCACAATTAATCCTTCAGTCTTCAATAAATATTACCTCGTCAAATTAAATTTACTTGTAATAAATTATTAAATCGATTATTCGTAAATCGCTAAAGCTTTTATTTAGAAATTCGAATGTTATATCAAATTGACTTTATCTTTTATTATAATTCAATTCAATTTTGATCTGTTAGGATACAAAGATCTCAGTGAGTTTCCAAAGTCGCGACTCTCTTTACAAACTCCGGTAGCACGAGACTTTTACTTTTTAGATACACTGAAATGTTTTTGTTGTCCGGCATCATGGTACTATGAAAGTTTACGCAAAAAAGGGTAGCTTTTCTAACTTAGCTCAAGTAACTTTTATAAATCGTTGTTGAAAACAATTCGGTGGATCGATAGGTAAGGAGGATTGTTGTTGGAAAAATTCCACTCGGACGTGGTACAAAGCACTCCGCGTATTTGGAGATTTAAAAAAAACTGCTAAAGTATTCCCAGGTTGCCGGAACTTTCGAAATATTTTCCATCTGTATGAATTCCTTCGGCATTTCTTTCAGCATGCTATCAAGTTTACCATATCGATCTATCGCTTTTGTAAAAGAGACTTATAAAGTTTTCGACTCGATGATTCGAATGATGATTAAAGCGAATCAGACAACATTTTTTTTTTATCAATCCATCTCGTATATCTATATAACAGAAGGTAATCAGTAGGATACGATTCACTGGAAATCCATTAAAATTTGAGATGGTTGTCCGAATATTATAAACCTCCGAGCGCTAACATGGAACAGACCGTGTTTGGAGTACAATTTCATGGAATGGTTGATACTCGGAACATTTTGGAATTCAATCTCATCGATATCTCTACCTGTATTATTCAACTCACAAGTTCGAACATTTGAATTTAACGTTTATATACTCTCTCTCTCTCTCTCTCTCTCTCTCTCTCTCTCTCTCTCTCTCTCCTTCCCTCTCTTTATCCTCTTCTTTTTATCTCTAGCTATCTACTTATCTCTTATATCATGGAAAACTTTCGAAGTAACTTAGAACGCATTCGCAAGCATCAGTAACAAAAAGTCATAACACGCCAAATGGATTGTTCGTTGACAAATGACCATAGTGCTGGAAAATTATCTATCTTGTTATTAACGCACCATATCTCACTATGTTTCCTTCCATTTATTCTTTTCTCTCTTTCTTTTTCTCTCCCTTTCTCTCTCTCTCTCTCTCTCTCTCTCTCTCTCTCTCTCTTTCTCTTTCTCTTTCTCTCTCTCTCTACAACAAATCTGCTTTCAAGCGTTGAAACTTTAACTTCGAACTTTTCAATACTACACAATCGAATGATCGATATTGATTTATAATAAAAATGATATCAATATCATTATTTTAATGAGTGTAAGTATAATATGAATATTATATAGTAAATATATAGAAAATGCTTACGTTCGTTCGTTTAAATCACCGTATACAACGAATCAATATCTTAGGAGTCGGCGTAAAAAGCACCGTTAACTCGAACAATCGTTGGTTCGTTCATTTTCTGCGATAGACGTTCCGCATTTCGTGTTGTTTCGACGCGACGAACATGCATACATATATATATATATATATATATATATATATATATGTATATATATGTATATATATATATATATATGTACACACACACACATAGACACACAAATCGCGCCTCTGCATTTATCCAGGGTGCTCCGATAGAACCGTGAACATTCACGACGCGTAAGATTTTACATTATCGCATTCAGACACAGATTTCCGACGCTTTGTTCTCGCCAGGCTAAGAGCTCGCAAAGCAGAAATGCTCGCCACGAGAAAGAGAGAGAAAGGGAACGTAGGGTGAGGAAGGAGAGGGAGAGAGTTAGGTTAAGCACGAGGGGTTGGTATGGGAGCTGGTGATGGGTGTACGAGGGCGTCGCGGCGGCTCTCATTGTCGTCGGCACCGGTGTTTCCGGTCGGGCGAGCGTGTAGAAGGCACGTAGGAAATTACATCGCACGTCAAAACGCGCTGGCTTTCGAAATTCACCAAAGCGAGACGACTTCGACGCTCTCAGAGAAACAGGGAGAAAGAGAAAGAGAAAGAGAAAGAGAGAGAGAGAGAGAGAAAGAGAGAGAGAGAGAGAGAGGGAGGGAGGGAGAGAGGGAGAGAAACTGCGGACTTGAAACGTCGTCGAAGGGGAAACGCGTATCCAACTTTCTCGTCATCCTTGTTGCGAGGAAAGAAGGTAGGAGGACAAGACCGATTGTCGTTCTTACGAATGGTATTGCACTTGTATAACTCGTATATGTATGTGTATATTATGACCAGGTATATCTCTAATGCATTGGAAAAAGAAAAAAGAGAGTTGGGGATGGTGATAGAAGTAACGGACTCTTAGACAAGCCTCGTAAAGCTTGGATGGCCTGGCTTCCTGTATTGGTCATAAAGCTTATAAAGCTACGCGAGCTAACAGTGGAGACTGAACGATTAAGAGTTGATGTGTTAGTACGTGAAAAGTATGAGAAAAAGAGAGAAAGAGAGAAAGTTTCTGCATTGGTTTATCCCAGCAGAGTTAAAAGAGAAAAGGAAGCGACACTTACGTCATGCGTTACTCTTTCTCAGTCTGAAAATCGGAAGCATTTCTTGGCCTTCGAATGAACAGACTATCCGCGAACAAGTCCTATAACGATAGAAAAGGATCGTAATCCTGGGACATCTGCCCGTGAGAATGACACTAAATCTAAGCTTTGGAGAATGGGAATGAGAGTTACTACGAAAGAAACTGTGGACGTTTTTCCATTGTGAAAAGCTCGCGATCAAAGTAAAGCCGAGTTCTCAATTCCTTCGAGAAAAATGTTCAACTCCGTGGGACTACTTGATCTAAAGTTTGAAATTTTTTGAAGACAACTTAACGATCCTACGAAAAGAAGAATTTTACATCTACGATCGTGATCGAATTTCCAATTGAAAATCGTGAGAGATAATGTATCGTAACAAAATATTTCGAAAGACGTAGAGTTCGATACGTATTTCGTAAAAAAAAGTTCAAGTCGATTGAATCCTTTGTAGATCAAAGCTTCCTACCCCTGATAGACCACTCTATCTTCTTTGGTGTACTTTGTCTTACTCTTTCATAGTTCTCAATCTTTCTTTTCCTTTCGCATTATAGACGATAGAACGGAACAACGATCGAACCAGCGAGGAGAAAGGTTTAGACAATTTCTCGTGATCGGATAATTCGAATGGACTGTCATTTTCAATGACTTAAAGCTCTAAAGCTAATATTTATCGAACGAATCCAATAAAAAAGAAATTGTTATTCCTTCGCTTATCTTTCATATAAAATAATCGAATTAAATTTTTCTTTTTTCTATACTTTATATCTTGTTTTATTTCTATTCTGATTAATGAAACAACTATGACAATTTGCTTTTAATTTTAACGTTAGACGAACAATTCTTTTGCACGTTATAGTGATATATTTTTCTTCGTTAATATCATTGTTACTAACAAGTTTAACTAACCCGCTACCGAGGCTTCGAACAACCGTTTGGAGAGGACCGAAAGCAATGTAAATGGCTTAATATAATTTATTAATTCAAAAGCGTGTCGAAAGCGCGATATAATCCAAACTTTAGTTAATTGCCGAGCGGTTAATCGTCGCTTCACTCGATCGATATCCATTCTATCGAAGTCATTTAAAAGCAATAGATAGTTCATTAAAATCTATTGTAGATGATTCTTTAATATAAAATTTTAAAAAATAAATAAATAAAAAACGAATAAACAAATTGTTCAATTTAGGGAATTCACATCAACACCTTCTATATTTTTCAGCAGAAAATGAAAAAATTTGAACGAAGATTGAAGAAAATGATGATAACAAAAAAAAATAATATAAAAAGAAAAAAAAAAAAAAGAATCATGAAGCATCTTGAAGAAATCGAAAAGAGCATTGAGCCGTTGTTACCGTCTCAGCGAAAAAGTTGTTACACGAATAAAGTTTTAGAGACTCTCTACCGAATTTCCCGATGAACGTCGAAACGTTCGGTAAGAATTTGAAAGGCAAATTTTATCGCAGTCCACGCCTACTTCACCGCGATTTCGGATTAAACGACGAGCCGATCGTACGACGAGATGATAGGAGAGAATGAGAGATGGAAAAATGAAAAAAGAGCAAAAAAAAAAAAGGAAAAAAAAAAAAAAAAAAAGAAAAAACATAGGAAAAGGAGAAGAAGAAGAAGAAGAAGGATGAGAAGGAAATAAAAGTGACAGCGCAATCAATCCTTTCCTCATAGAAGCGAGTCCAACGTCAAAGTAAAAGGTTGTACTATTGAAAAATCGAACTCCATTTTATGATCGTACCACTTACGTTTATGCATATGTATTACTTTACGACTGCTATACGACATACTGCAAGCTCGTAGAATGGACGATAAATGGAGATCGAATGTTTGCGGCACGTTTACCATCCTTCGGAAAAATCCTTCGTTCTATGAGCTCTTACGATTTGATATTAAGTAATGTTAATCGTTGAAAAATGATAGTATTCGACGACGTGACTCGCCTAACATTATTTCGTTTCTTCGTTCGTTCATACCATGTTCCAGAACGTTGCCGTCATTGATATCCAGATGCCCTCATTTGCGACTCTGCAGTTTCATTTCCGAAGGGAAATTCGACTTTCCTAAAGCGGGACAATGAGAACAAGTTAAATGTCATAAGACGTAATAAAGGTTCGCGATACGTTCTCAAGAGGTTCTTTGTATGTTAGACATAGAACAGTAGAAGGTTGATAGTAGAACTATGACTCAAAGTGACATTGAAAAATCTGATATCTGTAGAAGAATTTTTCCTGATGTAAAACTTCATTTTTTTTTTTTTTTTTTTTTTTTTTTTTTTTTTTTTTTTTTTTTTTTTTTTTTTTTTTTTTTGTTCGGGAACATTTATTACGCACGATATTGACTCATAACAACGAACACGATATCAATAAAGGTTCACGCTTAAATCGACGATCAATTGCAAATTATCGAATTTCGTATCGCAAGAGTAAATTTGTGAAACGCGGAAAATTGCCGATCAACCAACAACGAACGAGAGAAAGAGAGAGAGAGAGAGAGAGAGAGAGAGAGAGAGAGAGAGGTGGGGAAGAGTAAATTTATTGACGAGATGCGTAACGTTATAACTTGTATCGCAGCTGTGTTACCGTTATCAGAAAATAGTAAAATCATCGTGCGTTTAGAATTTAGATTACATTAGAATATAATCGAGAATTCGCGTTATTCCATTGCATGTACACACTTGATGACGTGCTATATAAAGAAGAATATAGAACCGTGCGAAAAAGAGCAAGAGAGAGAGAGAGAGAGAGAGAGAGAGAGAGAAAGACAGAAATAGTAGATAGCTCACTACATTGGAACGTCACTTTATAATAGGAACGAAATGCGATACAGTTACTGATTTGATTGCGTGAAGCAATTTTATTGGCCTCTGGTTATCTCGAGTTCTTCATAAAAATATGCTTTCGATCCGGTTTTTTGTTATAATTGAACGTCGAGAAAAGATTAAAAAGCGGTTTGCCATGAACGTATTCATTTTAATTGTATCGATTATCGGGACGTTAATTTTTCTACAAATTATTCCTATTTTCGGAGATCTAAAACGAATGCAAATACATCCGGTTTTTTCACATAATTTTTTGCAATTTGAAATCGCATTGCCTCGTTTAATAACTCTATATTAAGAATATCAAAAATATTTAAATGAGAGAGAAAAAGAGAGAGAGAGAGAGAGAGGAAAGTATTGATTTTTAAATGCAAGAGGGATAAACGTTTTTACATTTAGGATTTGCATCGAGATCGTCCAACCTCTTTACTAATCTGATCCACGAAGACGTAGTAGAGTAATATTCAGGTAGAAACAAAGAAGCTTTATCGTGAAAAACTTTGGCAAAGCTATTTGCGGAGAAGTTGTCGTTGTTCGCTTCCGCTACCGTGCTAATCCTAACGCCAAAGTTTTAGATCTTTATTCTATACCGTTAAAAATATACTGCACTGAATATTGTGCTGCATAATGAAGAAAGAAAGGAAAAAAAAAACAAAAGGAAGAGAAACAAATAACTAACAAAAATATCTAATCCTTAAATATCATTAAATGCATTGTCACAAATATCAAGTGTGATAATAATCGTTTTCAAAATGATTTAGATTGAAATACTAATTGAGAGATTTGTTGATCCACGATACATGTTTGTCCATAATATAATTTGTATGCGTGTGTATTTTACCCTGACTGTAATACTAAACTGCAAAATCATCTACAATTTATGTCAGCGAGCGTTTACATATGTCCGAGACATTGCTTGATCCACGATATTCAAATTAAATGATGAGTATATTGTAATGATCTAATTTCTGTATTGCTTCAGTAAAATATTAGATAAAGAAACAATATATATTTTTGACGATAATTAAAAATATACATTATAAATTAAATGATAAAATCAAAATATTATGTTATTTTTATTAACGTATCCTTTTATCTTTTAATTTCTCGGAATTTCGTTCATGCTCGTTTGCTCTTTATGCTAGAATAAGCGGAGATCCCGACGTACATATATACGCGAGAACGGTTGTACATATTTTAGTGAACAATGATGGGAGATTCAAATAGAGAAAGGGCAAATTTGCTCTTTGTATTTGTTCCTTCATTCGTGATTTCGTAGAACAGAACAAACTCGTTCGACCACAAATAAAGCATAAGCCATACGACGAAATATTATAATAATAATTAATAATTATCGCGAAAAGTATAAAATCGAATTTCGCGTTGAACATTACATAACTTCAACGAGAATTATTAATAATATTAACATAATCAATCTCCGGATAGCGTGTTTATCCAGAGTACTTGCACGATCTTTGATAACCTATGACTTCGACTGATGTATTTCCAATAAGAGCTGTCACGTGCGTACGTTCGCGTTGCGTGCTCTCGCAATATGTGCGTCAAAACTTATTTACTCATGTACCAAACTTTAAAATCTTCGAAATAAAAGGATGGACGTTCAATAAACGTGACGTTAGTACATCACCAGTATTCCTATAATATTTCAAAGTATCTATAAAACCATAAAAAGGAAATAAAGTATTAATAAAAATAATTTAATATTAATAATATTATAATATAAATAAATAAATAAGTAAATTTATATATAAAGTAAAATATAACATGAGATAGATAATATTTTCAATAATAAAAATTTCAATATTAAAAAATATAATTTTTACGAATTTAATCATTTTCATTATTTGAATGAATTCTAAACATTTCTAATTAATAAATCAATGTATAAAATGGATCGTATTAATTAGTTTTAATCAATTTTTTTTTTTCAATCGCACTCTTTCTTAACCACGTTAGACTTGTTCGTTTCATTCGTTCATTACCTGGATTCTGGATGAATACGTTTGTAACGCATCTAAGCGTGTATACTGGGCAACGGCAGGCTTCGTTCGCTCGTCAAGCGGAATTATTAATAGCACTAACGCGATCAATCTCGCATGCGGTTATCCGAACAACCCTTCGGATCTTCGATACCTCATGTATCCTACCCTACACCGAGCGATGTATTTCCAATGGCAATGAAAGGTGACGCACGTGTGAATACGTGGTATACGATCATATGCATTTAACTGCACGATCAAGCTTACTCAGCTTAAATTTTACATTATACACGAATATTTTTCAAGCTCAAGCACGTACTCAGCTATTTTATATACTTGTATAATTAAAAAAAAAAAAAAAAAAAATCAACGAAATCGAAATATCTATTTGATACTTTATCCATATGATATCGATGGCAACGAAGATGAATATATCGTCATTCAATTTATTTATTGTCAATATATAAAAATATTAAAAATCTTTGAACAACATATTTGATAAAGTATTAAATAAAAAATTAGATTTCCTTCAAATCATTCGTCTCTTTAAACATCCACGAGCGTACTGCAAATCCTATTACGTCGGTGTTGCAATTATTTAATCTGTTTAACGTTCTACACCAATCCTACATTAAATGTACTGACAAATACAAAATTATGTGACCATGGTAGAGAATTAATCGAGAGCAAAATTTCCCTCTTAGTCTTTAATTAAAAATCTGTAATCGGAGTAGGCTTATCGGATGTACATGCATACGTTCGATTGGACATCAAATAAAATAGACTCGACAGGTGTTGGCACATAATAAAGCATCAAAGCTGTAATCAAATTGTTGAGATTCTTACATTCGACAGCAAATTCGACGCAGCATTCACATCTCGTTTTTGTCTCTCTCTATCTCTGTTTCTGTCTCTGTCTCTCTCTCTCTCTCTCTCTCTCCCCTTCTTTCCTCTCGTCGACACGTTAATTATAATACTTCAGACCGTACTATGAAGAGAGGAAGAGAAATACAAGCACTATCAAATGAAATTCAAATATTCCTATGGTGGAATTACGCTTGGTTTTTCACACAACGCAACTGAACACAGACATATACGCGTGAAAGCAGTATTACTCGTAACTACATATATACGAGAGAGAGAGCATACATTTACGAAGCGTACCTTCCGTTCTGTTTGCCTCTTTACCTCATAGCTTTAATCTACTATCGAATTAACTTTAATATACTCGTAACTACAAGCTCGTTTCTAGATGTGCGCGTGTTTCTACGTGTATAAATACATATACATCATCGACCGTGTTCTTGCACGAACTAATGCACGACTTGGCTTGTGAACCGAGCACTCGCGTACTCGAATGACCTCCATCGTCCGGGTATTTGTTATCGCTAATAAAGATAAACGCGTCGCGAGAGTTTCGACCGTGAACGCACCTCCACGGACTCCAATTAAACTTGAGAGAGAGAATGTTCGTTAATTAAGCTTCGGAACGATTTAGTAAGATAACCAGTAATCGTTAATGAAAATTAATAATAATAGTCGATATTTCAGTCGGAAGGAACACCGGTCCATTCCGGATCAAAACTGGAAGGTTCTGATTATCGTAACACACAAACTGTTCGTGAAATCCCTCTAGCGTTGGATATTTTCTATGACACTGGTGGACAGCTCCAGCGGGATTTCATTTTATCTGCTGACGTGGATTGGATCGCGAGAGGTCAGGAGGTTGGACCAAAATAACGCGAACTGACCGGAGGGGAGAATAGAATGAGAAAGATGGCGAGAGGGAGATTGAGAGAGAAAGAAATGAAGGAAGAGCCGAGATTCCGAAGGCGAATAGATTGAATTAAACTTGAAGAGCGTCGAAAGAAAAAGGACAGTGAGAAAAAAAAAAAAGAAAAAAAGAAAAAAAAGAAAGAAGCCTACTCCCACGTGAATTCGAGCTTTCCACCTCTTTCTTTTTCTTCTTCGTCTTTTTTTTTCCTCGTTCTCTTTTCTTTTAGAAGCAAAAAGAGAACGAATTCGAAGTCTAACTGTACTTCCGATCCAACTGGATGAATTGTGAGTCTAATTTTGGGCGGATGCTCCAACGGTAATCTCCCTTTTATATCCTTCCATGAATCATTATGATTTCCCTGTTTCAATTAATTTCTACGTCATGTGTTTGCGATGAACCCACGTTACGATGGATAGTAAGAGCAAGAGGGAGAGAAAAAAAAAAGAGAGAAGAACGATAACAGAAAGGAGGAGAGGAAAGCCTTTCGCAATTCTGTTGATTTTCGATCGAGCCGACGATAGACGACGCAGTTAAGCGCGTTCGCGTTATTTATTCGACCGTTTCACCTGTATGTCAAAGCATTCACTAGCCGCAGGTGTGACGCGTGACATACCTTCCTAAATAAACGAGCGAGCGCAAGCCTGACCGATAATAGCGGAGATGTTGGTACATACGTATAGCTTATTACGTATTATTCGTGAAAATTTAATAATAATAATTATGCCAGCTGGCTTTTGTTCCTACATACCGAATGATCTATTCCCTTGTTCGAAGGGATAATGCTTAAAGTTCCCTTCCTATTTAAGCCATTTTCAAATGTACTCTATATTCACATATGCTATGCGTTTACGTAGTTAGATGTCAGTAATTTATCGTAAAGCTTGTATTGGTTACGAGATTCTATGATAGGGGCATCGTAGATTAGTTTTCTCTTGCAAATGTCAATTCCAAAAGCTGAAAATGAATCCAGGGAAATACAAGCAAAAGGGAATTTATAAGCTGGCAAAAGGCAAAGGGTTTCAATCGACTCTGATTACATTCGAAGCAAAAGAGATCTCCTTTTTTTCAAACAAGTAATACGATTTATAACGTAGAATACTGGAAGGCAAGATTTCTAATCTAATCGCAATATTATATAAACACTGATTCGTGAAATATGTAACGATAATTCATGCGCTTAGTTTGTATATTAAAATGCAAACGGAAAATATTCGATGAATAATATTCTAAAGCATTTGCATATCTTTATTAATTATATTTTACGATGTACAGTAATTAAATTATGTTATGTTTTGGAATATGACATTTTATATTTGCTTTTAAAATGACGTTTTGCTGTGAAAGTGGCAGTAATATCGCAAGGAACTAATATCTTGCGCGAATTTCTCTTTGTACGAGTAAAGATGAAAATTAATTACTCAGTACAGTACTCGGTGGGAAAAAAGTTGAAAGAAAAATAGATTGAGAGAGAGAGAGAGAGAGAGTGAGAGAGAAAGAGAGAGAGAGAGAGATATCTAGCACTTTATACCTACAGCATGAAAGTTACGTTTTCTGTTGATTCTTTGTTCTGAAACGAAAGGAAGATGGTCAACATAAGAAAAAAAAATGACTTAAAATACAAAGGGAATCATAAAGGGAGTCACAAAGGGAATTACAAAATGTCGATGTTGCTTTGATTAAATGTAGATTGACTAAATTCGACTTTCTTGGCAATTATCCATGAATGTTGTTCCTTTTCTTCAGCAACGATGAAACATGATGAGAATGGCGATGTGAAATTTAGAATAGGATCTACATTTGACTTACAAGGAGTTATAAATATAATTATTTTGTGCTCTCTTTCTCCCTGTCTCTCTCTCTCTCTCTCTCTCTTTCTTTCTCTCTCTCTCTTTCTGGCGCGCGCACGTGAAATTACTTCTTCAAGCTTTACCGGAACTTAATCGATCCTGTTCTCTAAAAAAAATAAGTCTTAGATACTGAAAAAATATCAGATTTCTCTCACCCTACGATCTTCTTTCGATTTGATACGTGCAACATAAAAGCTTTTTCGCAAATAGATATAGAAAAAAAAAAGAGAATTTTTATCCATTAGATAGCATAACTGCTTATTGAAAAACTCCTCTCTCTCTCTCTCTCTCTCTCTCTCTCTCTCTCTCTCTTCATTAGTACTCCGTGGATTATAATTTTTAAATTGTTACGATATAGAGCTCGAAAAATAGACTTTAATAGAGATGCCTCTCGACGAATAATTAAAATACGCATAAATCACTAAAAAATTACCTTAAACGTTATATCAAGCTTGCCACGCTGATTAATGTTATCTTTATCGAAAGGGCCTCGTGAGGTGAAACAAAAAGAAAAATAAAAATCACTACGCTTGAACCTTCTTTATCCTTCGTAAATAACCCGAGAAAAAGACAGAGAGAGAGAAAGAGGGTAGAAGGGAGAAGGAGGATGACCCGTTGGATGTAAAAGAGATGGACACTTTTCACTAAACGTAATTAATAAGGCCTTAACGCGTTGTCAGCTGCACCTGCAATTTTTCATTCCGTCGGCTTACTTGGGTACAATCCGGACGTCCAGCGTCATGGCCAGTCGAAGAGGCAAAAGAGGCGCCGATGTTCTTTCGAAGGAAAAATGAAGAACGACGGAGAATTGGTAGGGGAGAGATCGTGGAAGAGAGAAAATCGTGGAATAAAAAGAGTAGACAGCGTGACGACGACGACGACGACGACGACGACGACGACGACGATGACGACAACGAGGAAGAGAAAGATGGAGAGTGAGAGGACGGGTAAAATCTCCGAGACAATTCATTAGCTGCACGCGCCATTGTTGTGATTCATTGTCTGTGCTTGACGTCCGACATTAGCCCTGTTATAATTTATTAAAGATGGAGTAAGAATTAAATACCAACGTTTATATCGTTACGCTTTATGTCTCTACGTTGAAAAAAAAGAAGAATTCTTACATACATACGTGCTTAGATTTTATCCGTAGATCCATTCCGCTCCAACGCTCGAGGATGTATGAACGTTAGTTGTTTACAATGAAGCAAGTCGAGGTCGTCAGATTTACGAGTAAGAAAACAAAACAGTACTTTTCTTCGAACCGACGAGTGTACACAATAGAGAAGATGTTATTACTTGATGAATGAAAATAAATATAGTTACAGGTTCTACGTGTATCTAAAGAAAAGGAATTCTTATGATGTTTAGAAAAAAATTCTATACGAGTTTTACTACGCTTTACTCGGTGAATCCACATTGCTCCGAGGTTCAAGGATAAATGAATGTTAGTTGTTTACAATAGAATACGTCGTCGTCATCGTCGTCCCCAGATTTACGATTGAGTAAATAAAATATTATTTTTCTAAAAATGTTATATTTTACGTTAATCAATTGATATAATTACTTAATGCATTTGTTACTTTTTATCTGATAAAATTGATGACAAGGTTGAACGAAAAAGATTATATATATATATATATATTTTTTTTTTTTCTATACTGAAAATGAATTGGAGTGACTTTTTTTTAATTTAAAACGAATTTCGCAATAAAATATTGTCGAAGATAAGCTTACACATATATTCGATGAACAAACTTTTGATAGAATCCAAATCCGTTCTCATATATCTGATCGATCGATTGCTTTATCAAATTTTTACAACATAATGGATTGATAAAAGTTGTACAAGCCATAACGACTCATTCGCATCGTGAACACGTTACACGCTTTTTTATGACCTGCCCCATGGGACGAGCGATTATATATAACTCATCCTCGGGGTAGTTTATTACATGCTTCTATTTTCGAATAAAGACTTACGTAAGTTTCAAATAAAGACTTTCATAAATGAATAACGATAACGAACATGACATATTTGAAATTGACGCAGGTCAGTGATCCAACTAACGTCAAAGAACACTCAAACGCGTCACGTTTTTCTTTGACGTTCGTCTAGACGTGCGAAGAACGTTTAACCTATTTCGAGTTGGGGGTCACTGTAGGATAAAAAAAAAAGGTCACAGTATACAATAAGTCTGTCGTCGATGAACCTAAAGACTGATCTAAGATTAATTACTAATCAATCATTCAGTATAATACGTAACATTTAAAAAAAAAATAATAAGTTTATTTTCACAAAAGGGATGAATTTTTTTTGACGACATATAAAAAATATATCTGTATTATAAAAGATGGAATTAAAATATCAGATATATGAACAAAATGAATAGATTACCCCTTATAAAATAACTTCGTAAGAAGTTTCGAGAGTAAGGAAAAACAAAAAAGAAGAAGGAAAAAAAAAAAGGAAAATTAAGTAGAAAGAGGAAAAAATAAATTGTGAATAACGCGTGACTCGGCGATAATTCTTAACATCTCTTAACGCGGCCCAGCATCCCTTGGCTATACACGCTCCATCGCGCTCCTCTCGATCGGTCGATACCGATTCCCCGTCAGGCAGTGCTCTCTCTCTCTCTCTCTCTCCCTCTCTCTCTCCCTCTCTCTCTCTCTCTCTCTCTCTCTCTCTCTCTTTCTCTCTCCTCTTTCTCTTTCCCCACCCTGCTCGATACTCCTTCCAAACCCTCCACCCAACAACACCCTTCGTGCTTTCTACCGCCGACTCGGCGCGTTACGTCAGCGACAGACCGACCTCAGTTCTCTCATCCCTCCGCAACATCCCTCGTTACGGCACAGCCGTCGACGCTCCCGGTGACGTCACTATGCCCTACTCTCTTCGCTCGGCTAAATTCATATCGTCCAAGCGGCGCATAATAACACATCGATTATCGATGATCGACGTCATCGACGACTACGAACTCCCTTCCGCGTTCCTTGCTCCACGTCTCTTCTCTAGATCTCTCCCTTTATCCCACATTCTCTCCCTCTTTCTCTCTCTCTCTCTCTCTCTCTCTCTCTCTCTCTTTCTCTCTTACGGTGAGCTCCAAAGAACGAGTAGAGTTAATTAATGCAAAAAAGTTCCATTTCCATGCCACCAACAATACTCGTTATAGGATTTGGGAGCCTTTTTTAGTCGTAGAAGAGGTCAGAATACGAACGATCGTTTTATTTGAAGAAATTTCAAGGACATGTCTCTTCTATCAACTCCGTATAATATTATCGTTTTAATTCGTTCAAATTAATTAAATTCAGATTAATTAATGTTGTTGATAAAATAAAGACTGCTAAATGCAATATAAAAATAAATTCTAATCGATAATCGTAGTGGTTTAAAATAGCGATGCATCACACTGGGTCGCGAGACACTGGTCTGATTATATAACGATGACATAGTGGGTTCTCTTTTGCTGCTACGTAGCTATCGGCGAAAAATAGCAAGAGATAGCAGATGTTGTCGACGCGTTCGTTCGAATGAACGGGAGAGTGCCTTTCTCCGTGAATTTTGGCGGTTTGACCTAAATACGTTTCTGGAACTGACAAGCAGAAGAGTCCATTTCTTTTGAAAGCAAAGTTATCGTTCATATTTAGCCACGGCCATGGCAAGAATACCAACTGAAACGATGATTCGTCTAACATAAGTTTTTTCTCTCTCTTTCTCTTTCTCTCTCTCTCTCTCTCTCTCTCTCTTTCTCTCTCTCTTTTTCCCTGAGATAAGATCGTATGAAATTGTTCAAATGAGTTTAAAGTAGAAAGAGCTCGTTCCAAGCTTTCCGTGAAAGTTCGACGAAAATAATGGGATAGTACGAGTAAACGAACAGTAGTTGTGACCAAAATGAGGGAAACGATTTCAGTGGTACAACTCAACGTGGTAGAGCTAGACGGTAATGTGTTCGAACATTTTCACGACGAAACACGAAGTTCGACTCCGTAATAATCGCTCGGCAAACTCTCTCAGAGTGGTCTGCGTGATGCGAACGATAGCAAGAAGGTTCACACGATGGGATCTGGGTCAAAGGGAATTTCTTGCCCAGCGAATTCTCTACTAGGAATATTGCTCGCGTAACGCGATCTCTCGCGGCGCCAAAGTTTCCTTGTTGGGATGTTGCGGATTCTGTGGTATAAAAGAAAAAATAAAGAGAGAGAGAGAGAGAGAGAGAGAGAGAGAGAGAGATAGGAATTGGAAGAACAGAAAGGAGACAAGAAAGAACAGTCGATGAGTCTTTAACGACTCTTTCCCGTTGACGCTTTTCCAAAAGAGGATGAGAGAAAAGGGTGGTTAAGGTGGTGGGTGGTTTAAGGGAAATACCGGACACGGAAATGCGCTACGACGTAAGCAGTAACGTTGGCCCGGTACACGGGCCGAGCTCAACCGGCCGGAACAAAGCTCGATCACGATGAGCTGACTTGGCAATTCTCTGCTCGAATCGCTCCGAAACTAGCTCGGTAATATTACCGTACAGCAGGCTGTAGCGACTTTACCAGGCCGACCGGCCACTTGACCCATTCTTTCTGGCCGGCCAACGTTATTGATTCAAAAGAGAGAAAAACGAAAAAAGCGTATGATAGAGGAGAAAGAAACAATTTGTATAGCGACGAAAGCATCGCGTAAATCTATTTTAAAATTAATATGTACCTAATGGAAAGTAAGAAATGGCTCGACTTTTTCTTTTTTTTTTTTTTTTTTATTTTATTATAAGTCTCATTTCTTAAAAATAAAAAGAAAATCGTGAACGATTTATCACGTTGATCTAGAAAGAAAAAGAGAGAACGAAGGAAAGCGTTGGTTAAAGCAGTTGGGGTAAAATAAACCGGCTGGTTCATTGTGAAATAAGATTATGGAGGGGAAGTACGAGAAACGTGCGATAAAATGGAATAGAAAAGAGAAGAAGAGAACGACGATAAAGTGATCGAGGTGGTAGGGATTAGAAAAAGACCGCAGAGTGACGCAGCCAGATGTGTGCCAGAGGCGTTCACTTACCAATCAGAGAGCTCTAGAAGTACAATTTTTCGCCTTTAATTCGTTTGATTTTACAGCGAACAAATCGTAGATCTTATCAACGTTATAACGTACACTTACAGCAGAGCTATACGTGCGTATAAGGAGCATGCGATACTTATTTGTCATCGTAAACGGAAATAGACATTTTCCAAGCTTGCGGATGACATTGTAACGTGATTTCCACGAGAATTAGGTTTCCTTTGTGACGTAGAAAATTATATTATTTTCATTGGCATTGGATACTCTTCCTTTGTCATTGATGCTCTTTGTAGCTACAACTTCAAAATAGGTATGCGAGCCCTTTAAAAGCCATTAAAGCACCTCACGAACAAGCTTCGCTTTCGACGAGTTGAACGAATCAATGAGCCGAACGTTTGACATGGCACGAAGGAAATTGAGAAAACGACTTCTCGTGGAAGAAACGTAGAAGAAAAATAGGCGGAACATTGTCCTACTAACCGTGAGTTAAATTTCGCCGAGCTTTGCAAAGTTATCGTCAGGTTAGTCGAGCTACGAATGAAAAGTTAATGCTTTAAATTAGAAGATCGATATTTTCGATGACGAGAGACTATTGTAAATGTTCGACTTATCGAACGAAAAGTGGGCAATAAGAAGAGCTTACGAGAACGACGAGCATTAATCGTTAACATCAGCAATTTCTTAGCGAAAAAGGCGGTCGAGCGATTTCCTATAAAATTTTATAAAATTCCAAGTGGATGGTTAGCCAAAGGAGAAAAAGATCGTCAGAGAAAGAGAGAGAGAGAGAGAGAGAGAGAGAAAAGGGAGAGGTTAAGTGACTTGACCCGATACTCTGAATGTTTCATCTGGATATCATCTCTACTACATGGGTCCGCACCCTCTTGACGTCACAGAGTGCATTCGTGACGTCACGCCGCAACGTCACCGCACCGACGTTTGCGGCAGGTCAGGGGTCGTTGCCAGGAACGTATCCTGCGCTCCGCGTTAGCCGAAGTGCAAGTCATCCCCTCCCTTTATTCATTCCCGAGCCTCCCTTGCGAAGGACTTATTACGTAAACGAATCCCTTGCTAACCAAACTTCTTAATTATTTTACATTCCAAAATCTTAACAACTTGTAATTAATGAGATCATTATATCCTATATTTATCTAACATTTACATAAAAATATAATAGGGATTTAAAATATGAAAATTGGTATTTAAATAATATTACACATTTTTCAAAAGTTTCATTCAGATTCGTAAGATAAATTTCGAAAAAAAAAAAAAAAAATGGGAACATATTCATTCAGAGGAAAACATTTAATAACGAGAAACTCTGACGATATAATGAGGAAATCCGAGATAGTTACTCTCGTAACTATGTCACTCAACGACGTCGTAGAATATATCACGATCAACGTGTCAGCGGAAATCCAAGATTAACACTCGACGTAGTTTGATCGAGCCGCGTTAATCTGGTACTTAAGCGAATATCCAATTACGAAAGGCCGAGGCACGTTTTGCGTTTGGCCCGGTCCTGGGCTTTCGCGTTTCCTTGTCATAAGCTTTTCCCTCACTACGAAGTGGTCGAACAATTTCAACGTAGGGTCGGTTCGGGTTTGGCACTTTATGAGTGGGCTTGTTATCGAAATGCGATAATTTGTTTAGTCAACCACGAAACCTCTTTCTCTTTCTCTCTCTCTCTCTCTCTCTCTCTCTCTCTCTCTCTTTGTATCCATCTATCTCTCTCAGTCTCTACACCCTGTCCGATGCTGTTCGAGCCTCCACTACCTCCATCCATCCTATACACCACCAAAGTTCCACCCCCGAGCCGTCTCATCGTCCCGTCGAGACCGACCCTCGTGTTATCGTGCGCCTGACAGGGCTGACACTTTAGCATCATTACGATGTAAATGAACGAGGCTGAGGGACCGTCGCGTCGCGAGACCGGCCGATCTGTTCATTATTTTCCACGCTCGGACATACACGTCGGTCACGCCTACCTATCACATGTGTTCTAACACGCCTAATAGTTAACAGAATTTCTAGGATTTAACGTTTTCTCGACACGCCAAATTCTACGGTGTTATCAACTAAAATAATTTTATTCTATACGTTTCATCGATAGATTCTAGAGATTTTATATACCATTAAATTTGCTTAATAATACGAGATTAGTATCTATAAATATACTGAGTGTGCCTATACGTGCCCTAGATCTTTTTATATCGCAGCAATAAATTTATGGCGTGGTTATAGAACTTTCGTAATTTTTCTTTCTCGCGCGACTTCGTTAAATTCTCTCTCTCTCTCTCTCTCTCTTTTTCTTTCTCTTTCTTTCTCTTTCTATCTTGAGATGCGTGCCAGGAACGTATTATGCCATAAAGTTTTTTCTTAGTAGATATATATATATATATACATTAAGAAGGAAAGACGAGTTCGCTCGACATACGTCGATAATAAGAATAAGATTCATTCGATATTCGCTATATACAATAGTTTCCTCGATTTCGTGACCTTGACTCGAAGAAAAGTATCAAAGAAATCGAATCTATGACGGACATTACAAGTAACTAACGAATATCGGTATTACCATTGATCCATGGTGCTCGATGAATCCGATCGGAATCTTTTCGTTCGCGCGAAAAATGTCGTAAAAATAACCCGAAGATTCTTTTCTAGCTCCTTTGTTTCCTCTATGGTCCTCTTTCTCACGTGCGATCTTATCCCTACGGCGGGAACAAACTAACGAGATAAACCGAACGAAAATTTACCGAAGAGTTACCGCTAAGTTACACTGTCGTAAGTTTACTTAGGAAGTTTCTCGAGTTCTTTATGTCCGGAAAAAAAAAAAACAAAACAAAAAAAAAAAAAAAGAAAAAAATAAAAAAAAAAGAAAACTAAGACGTAGAAAAATACGACAAGTATATTTTTTCGAGGATTATTCTAAAAGTTAGCTTTACTTTATTTTTTGAGATCAAAACTTTGCTTATGTTGGCCGTCGTCCGTTGCATATTAAATCGTCGCTACGGAAACCCTCATGTGATCGCGTGACGAAAAGGAGGAATATCTTTCGCTCGATACCACTTACTCTCAACGTTGTTACGTTCCTTCGATTATTCTTCGCAATTCGTCTCTTAAAGAAAGAATAAGTTATTGTAATAATCTGTTTTACTATGATAAAAACTTAAATTACTTATACTATCTCTACGAACTTTTATTATCTCTAAATACGTATTCATATGAATAGATTGAAAATGATTTTTAAGGAAAGGACGATAATCAGAAACCAATGGGTTTAATTTAATGGCTTGTTATATTCCATAGGAGATGTCATCTCCTTTCTCTAATTATCCAAAAGCACGGCTCGTTAAAGTGATCTTAAACGGGACTATGGATACTCTAGCTTCCCGATAGTAACGGTAGTCAAAGCTTCCAGTCGATATCACGTCTGTGATAGTAATTATCTTGTGGGGAAAGTAAGTCCTCTAATCAACAACGATTCGAATCGATTGGAAATGGAAGCAAGGGTAAGGGAATGTCCGTATTTGTGGTCGTTTCAAAGAGATACAAATACAAAATGACTATTCTTTTACCTGATCCTATGAGTGAGAATATCTGTACATATATGTTATAAAAATGTAATGAGAATAACGAGCGTTATCAGCAACGATACATATGCTACTATTCCCATATCATGTCGGTATCGAGATCGTTATCTGCCATGTCTAGTTATTCACGAATAACATGCAACAAACACGTTGGCAGCTTTAAGAGAAGCATATCGGTAGAACGTATCAAATGATAGAACGCAATCGTAGAATACAGTCTCATAAACGTTCTGCATCGATGCTTTTCGAACAAATCAGCCAATACGAGTGAATAATTTACACAAGTTCGCCTATTATGTAGTGCATCGTTATCGGACTGTAAGCATTCATATATCAACGAGTCAATTCTAAAAGCAGATTTCTAATTAATCTTTTATCTACTATATTATTTCGTAGTTCGCTTTACAGAATGTTTTCTTTTTTTTTTTCTTCTCTCTTTTTAATATGTTAAAGCTTTGACAGTGCTAATGAACTTAAAAGGGAACGTATATACGAAGCTCGATTGATTACAGAGAACTTTGTTTGTGACGTTTGATCGGTCGAATCGAACTCTGCTATTCTCTTTGAGCTTTCCTTTCCCTCCGTTTTCCTCCAACAATGCCGTAAATTTTACCCTCTACAAAAGGAGCTGTTAAAGCGAAGGAATTAAGAGAAACACCCATTAAACAGTTACAATGGTCTGATCGAGTAGGTTAGCTCGGAAGTAACGACTATGTAGAGTCCTACGGGCGTTTTAATGTCGGAACTTGAGATAAAGTGAAAATAAAGGGCATCTTATAGATTGATTGAAGAAAAAAAAAAAAAAAAAAAGAAAAAAGAAAAAAAAGAAAAGAAAAAGAATATATAAAGAAAATATTAAAGTTATATTAAGCATCGAATTAATGAAACAAAGTCTATTATATCTTTGAATAATACTAAAGTCAACTTGTTTAAATCAATTTACGAAATACACCATGTAGATCGCATTGATTTTTTTTTTTTTTTTTTTTTTCGAAAATCGTACCGATCATACAATTTTGATCAAAATTCGAGCAATACGATTTGTCGCGTCACCCTCTCTCATTACTTCGACCACTGTTCGACGTAATCGGCTTCTAATTGGAAAGCAGCCACGTGTTGGCAAACGAAGCGAGTCCTTCCGCCGAATCTCCCACGAAGATTAGATGACGCGCAGAGATGGGAAAGGATTAGATACGCGTGAGATGTTCCTAGGCATCGTCTTGAAAATGGACTATCTTTGCCGATGAATTATTATTACTCTCGAATACAACGTATCATTCGTTTGATCCCATGCGATTACCCTTTTCAATATTTTAAATATTTTCTTTTCGACATGGTCAAGATTCTATATGAATTTGACGTATATAAAAAGGTACGTAGAGATGGATCGATCATTCCGAATAATTTTAATGTGTCTTGAATCAGGTCTATCGTTTATCATCCGTGATAAAGCGGCCTGCGGAGTGTAATTAATCATTATAATGTGTCTATAACAATCAACTGGAATTTGTTTGGCCGGCAAACTATGTCGTACAGTATCGAATATCCTCGTAACCTGTAAACGTGACTATGTCGTTCGAGCGTGCCTCGCAAGGCAATCGTTGTGCCAGCGTGCTCGTTACGCTCGAATCTCTCTCGTTATCATAGTCGACACTGATTCCGCTCATTAAACGTAACATCGGCGATGACAGCTGGTGTCACTGTATTATCGAGAATTTCCATAAAACCTTCGGCGATATTCTCAAATTCATTGTCCAATGTTTTTTCTTCCCTTTTCCAAACTATCAAAAAGAAACGCTAAGTTTAAACGTTTCGAATAACGAAATCTACTTCGATTTTCATACTCTTTCTCTTTCACTATGGTTATAGAAACATTGATTCGACAGTTATAGACTGTGAAACGAGCTATCTAGTGTCAATGTCGTACTCTCGAAAAATGTTTCGTAACGTCGACTAACGACGTAATTGGGTTAAAAACGTTTATAGCGACGCATCGCAACGCGTAACACGAGACTAAAGAATATATATATATATATATATATATATATATATATACATACATATATATGTATGTATATATATACATGACATATGTACGTCGAGATACTGCAAGAAGAAATGAAAAGCGTCGCATGCAGATGTGAACGGTGCTTAAAATCAGATATGAGGCGTTTCGATTCCAGGTGACAATTTTATTTTCTCTCTTTTTCATTCGCATTTCGAAAATCGTTTTAGCGCGCCCGTTCCTTCGTTTGACAGACACCGACCATTACTTTTAACACGTTCTATATAGTACGTGCACAACATATTCCGTGTAACGTATGGCTTCTGAGATAAGGGTATACTCTCTAAAAATATAACGAGAGTGGATTTATTTCGCCTTTTGCGAATTCTTTAAAGAAACCATATTTCTTCGTATTTCCCTGTTTTGTCCTCTTGGGAATGCTAGAATCACTTTTTCATTTTCCTTCCATTTTATTTCTTTTCTATTTCTATATTTTCAAAGTATGCTACTCGTTAATCTTTAACATTCTCAGGACGGAATTGATAATACGGGATACTTCGAGATTTCTCTAAAAAAAAAAAAAAGAAAAAAAAAGAAAAAAAAATAGAAAAGAGGAAAAAAGAGAAGAAAAGGAAATAATATGGTTCAACTATTTACCGCGAGCAACCGCATTGAAAAATTAATCGTGAAGTAGTCGCAATGAGTCCGCGTGTAGACCGCACGCTAACAAGACAAATTTTCATCCAAAAGCTCGAGTAACGAGGTACAGGATTAAACGTCGAAAGAAAATCCACTTAGACTCGTACGTATGAGTAGAACGAATTTGACGAAGTTCGAGAAAAGAGAGAAAAGAAAAAAAGGGAAAAGAAAAAAGAAGAAGTCGATGGGCTTTAAAAAATATTCTATAGCTTTAACGAATTACTATCACGCTCGTTTCCTTTCTTGATTTTTTTTCTCCGTCTATTTATCTATTTTCTCGTACTATTATTTCCTTTCGAATTCGACATGACGGCACATAAAGTCATTTCATATTGGTATCCCATTGTGAGCGATATTCTTTCTTTATTTTCTCTCTTCAAACCTAACACGCGACAATATTTTCTTCATATCAAATATCACAATTTAAATTAGTCTACGTCTGGATTTCATTCGATACGAAATAAAAAGCTTGCGTAACTCAACTTGAACTTATGAAAAGTAACAGAGTATTATAGTTTTATATGTAATATAATAGAAAGTGATTAAGAAGTAAAATACGTTAAAGGGATAATATCGTATTTAATCAGAGAAATGTAAAAAATATAGAAAGGATTCTACGTTGTTATTTTTCGTAAGATCTAGAAAGATATCCGACTAGATCTCAGATAAAAGCATTTGCAAATTTCGAAAGCAGGATATGGCAAAAATGTAAATTAGAGTAGTCACTTTGACAAAATATTCTTAATGCGAGATTTTCGGTGCAAAGTTTAAATCCGAGAATCCGCGATACTCCGAACAAAATTTCTAAAAGCTCGCTATTTCGAATGAGTCGAACAATAGCTTTCATTAAACCGCCCAAGTATAGCCTAAGAGTTTGAGTAACTTTACTACAGCCACCAAGCGCTCCTCTTAATAAAACTCTATTGCGAGATTATACATTTTCCAGTTTAAGTTCGTTCTTCGGGATCGAACGTAGGACCCAACAGACTGATATTAACCAACATTGTACCTGAGATTTTAAGTTCGGGCATTAATTATCATGGCCAATTAAACGAAAACGATTTTAATCCCATCCAAACACCGTTAGTACGTCAAATTCGCAAAAATAAATTGAAATTTTCTTATTAATTATCCTTTTTCTATATCGCTTAATCGTACACAGACAGTTCCTTAACTCTTTTTCAATCTGACCATAGATGGTACATAATCCTTTCCCCATTTGTTCGACTGTACAGTACGTCTCGCTACTTTTTCCAAATAATTACTTCCCTTTTCGAGAACACACGGAATACATTTATTCGAAGGAAACTATTACTCAGAGTCATGGTAAACCTCTCAGGAGATAAAAGCGAAGGAAGCGGACCGAGATGGAAAGGAACATTGTAGAGAACCGGAAGGGTGTAAGATCGTCTCTACGGAGAAACGATCCGTCTTAAGAGAAAGTTCAGAGTGGTCTTCTTAGTATCGTGTCATGGGTTAAGTCCCTTCGGGCCTCACTATAGGAATACTACTAGCGTTAAACCTTACGGGAGGATAAATTTTGGTCGATCACTCTCGATACCTTTGAAACTTTCAAAGGATCACTTTGTGAGTGTAGATTGGTAAGCAAGGATCAAGTTTTGTAAACCTTTCGAATGGTACTTTTCTAAGCTTAACAGTCCTACTTCCGTAGAGGAAGGAATATATCAAAGAAAAGTAAGAGGATGTAAGAATGCGAATTTCTGTGATCTTTGAATATGTCTTGCGTTAATTCTTAAAAAAAAGTATAACAAAAAAAGGAACGAATAAGAAGGACAAGGTTGTGACAAACTTTCCGGTTACTTTGACGAATAGTCTTGGGCGGTATCATCTCCCTAGACTCAGAAGACCTCCAACGACATTTTTCAAAGAGTGATAAATATACAAAAGTGTTATGGCTGCCAGGAGAGTACCGGCCAGTACCCTCCTTCTATTCCTCTCTCTCTCTCTCTCTCTCTCTCTCTCTCTCTCTCTCTCTCTTCTTTTCTCTGTAGATTTTCTTTTAACCTCTTTGGAAAGCAACGATGTTCCTTCCTTTTCTTTTTCCTTTTTTCTTTCATTCTTCTCTCTCTCTTTCTCTCTCTCTCTCTCTCTCTCTCTCTCTAACATGTTCTAAGCTTCGCACATTTCCAACGATGGCACCTCGTCGCCCATCGCATTTCTGCTCTGCTCTCCGATGCCATCCGCCATTTATTATTCCTCATGAAAAGACGGGCCGTCGGGACGCATTGAAAATTTTTCGCGAGTCATTAAGAGGAAAAAGCCTCGGATTCGGTCTCTCCTCGTACGCCTCGAGGATTCGCCCTTTTCCTCCGTGCAAGAACTCACAACCCCCTCCTCTCTCTCTCTCTCTCTCTCTCTCTCTCTCTTTCTCTCATCTTTCGCTCTCCCTTGCTCTGAGAAAAAGAGAGAGAGAGAGAGAAAGAGAAAAGCAGCGTCCGCCATTAAATCGACGTCTTTTCGTCTCTTAAACTCCAAGCGAGACGACGCGTTGGGACTTTCGAGAGTCAATGCAAGATTAAAAATAGTCCGCTCTCTCATTTTCAACTTGCTACTTTGCATTTCCATCCGAGTTTCACGACCCCTTTTAATTTTAAAGACGCAACCCAAGCCAGGAATGAACAGTGACTTTTATCAAAGCCCATGACGACATCTTACCTCGAGAAATTAACTTATTCGCGTTATTTTCGATAGTCAAAAAAGAAAAAACGAATTTGCCTCGTTCGTAGATAATTGGTAAACATGACTATCCCCTTCGTCGCACGCAAGAGACAATTAAAAGAAGGCAGGATAATTAGAAGAAGCTTACCAGGAGAATTTAAGGGTGGAAGTTAAGGGCAAAAGTCACGGGAAAGTAGTTTAGTATGCAAGACCTCGCAGTCGCCTCCATGATAACCGTAATTCTGGGCTAGTTTTCGGCTCGAGTCTCGACTTTCTATTCTTTCTTTACTTTTTACCTTGGTAACTGTTGAATAAACTCATCCAGTGCCAAGAATCTTCATTGACCGTAACGATTCGTTCCTGTAACAGAAAAAAAAAATAACGATTCCTTTTGTAACAACAAAATGATTGTATCCTTCCTTTAATTATACTCATCGTTTCGAGCAGACCCTTGAAAATAATTCTTAAATAGGATTGAAAATTATCAGAAAGAAGGAAAGGAAATTTTCCATTGAAACGACGATAACCACTCTTCAAATATTATTCACGAGTTTCCTAACCGATAATACGCAATTAGAGTTGAAAAAGGAATTGAGAATGTTCCTTTACTATCAAGGACTTTTCCTTCAAGAAAAAAAGAATTGGAAAAACGAGATATCAAAGTTATCCTATTGTATGACCATTTTCGTTCGACAAGGATCGATAACAAGGTACGAAGGATCGAACTCGAGAAGAGGAAGGAAGGAAGGAAGGAAGGAAGGAAGGAAGGAAAATCCAGGAAGACGCTGTCGCCAGTCAACGATACCTACAACCTTTAACCCCATCGCATTCGGGCTTCGGTGTTCGCATTCTGTAATTGCCGCTGCAATTACCACGAATTACGGCGATAATTACCGTCATTATGCGGTGCAGTAATTTTGGTAATTACTGCGGTAAATCGCGAGTCCTGATCCCAAGCGCCATCCTCTTTAACTCCCCCTACCCCATAAGTTTCGTATTCGTCATCGGTCGGTGCATCTTCTTAAATTACTTTTTTGAGAAACATCTCATCGAAAGTTCAACGAAAAACTCGACTATTTCGATATTTCTTTTTGCGCTTTGTATTCCTCACCTTTGGAAGAAAGTAAATCTACGATATAATCGTTCTGAGCTTCTGTCGGAGGGAGAACCATCGACAAATGGTGGTTTCGAATTCCTTAAGGGTGCTTTGTATCTTCCTGTCACGTGCGAGTTACTTAACTCAAGGTACATGTTCCGAATGTTAAGGTACTATCGAAAGTTACCAATGTGTTTCAAACGGGAATCGGCGAAACACGTTAAGCTTTTTAACGTCGCCAAAGTTTCTATTAAGAATAAGTCTAGACAAAATATTCTTGAAAAGCGATTTTCAAAGAGAAACAAATTATCGTTATCGCATGAATTTTAAATCCTTATTAGAAAGGTATACTTAATGATTCTATAGAAAAGGAAAAAAAAGAGAAAGACGAAAAATCATAAGAATACTGTTTTAGTGACATTAAACAAGAGATGAATTTAATCGTACGTTATAGAAAAAAATCACGGCACGTATTAAACGTGCAGAAGCAATAAATTAAAACTAATATAATAATATAATTCAATGGTGAGACTACCCACAGAGAATGAGAGAGAGAGAGAGAGAGAGAGAAAGAGCATCGAGTAAGTTTTATCGAAGATGCCTATTTATCTTTCTTACAAAACAGTTTGAGAGCAACTCCGTCATAAACGTACGGTAGGTACGAAAGAATCCTAGTTCGCTCTTTCTTTCTCTTTCTCCCTGTCTGCCTCGCTTGCAAGTGAAACTGGGTCGTCGAGATTGATGGTTTCTCAGAGGATCTTCCCGAAATAATCGTAACATTCATAAATTTCGTAAACATTGTCAGGTGAACAAGATATGTATTTTGGATGAATAACGTTTGTACTTTCGAAGGAAACGATTTTGAATAAAAATTTTATAAAGAATACGTAAAATCGTTTCTTACCCGAACAATGTAAATATTTAAAACGGTGTTATTTTTAACGCGAAAGTAAGAAAAAGATAAGAGAGAGAGAGAGAGAGAGAGAGAGAAAGAAACAAGGAAAGCTTAAAATAACAAGGAAAATGTCGGGACTACGAGACAAAGCAATTTGGTTTGCACAAGCTCCTTCGGATTGCATGCTTTCATAGAATCTCATTCACGATTCTCTCTCTATCCAATTTCCAGCCTGTATCAACGTGTATCTGGTATTCTCGTAATTTCCTACTGTCGTCCAGCCTTCGGTTACAAGAGCGTTATATCTCCGAATGCGAAGCAAAATTGATGATTCGGAAAAAAGAAAAAAAAAAAAAAGTTAAAAAAGCTTACATATTCACAGTGAGAAAGAGAAAAATACATTCGATGGAAGAATAATAAAAAACAAAAAAAAAAAACAAACAAACAAACAAACAAAAAAAAAGAAAAGAAAAAGAAAAAAGGAAAAAAAAGAAAAAGAAACAAAATAGAAAAATGAAACTGATATGTAGAAGAGATCAAAAACCACACACGTTGCTTTATAAATAAATATCGGAAACCCTTCATCAAACGCAAACCTCATTTCTGTTCATCGATACCCTATCTCTTTCTCTTTTTTTCTTTTTCACTGTACCTTGTGTGTTTTTGTTTAACATGAACCGAGAAGGGAAACTGCGTCAACGACTGTAAAAGGTCAAAAGAAAAAGAGAGAGGGAGAGAAAAAGCATGGGCATCAAAGTATCGCGAATGGATAAATTAGAGGGTATGCCTGACGAGCACCGACCTCGACATTGGCCAGGAGAAAACATGTAAGCCCATCTCTCGTCGTCGTTTCTACCTTTTATATGCCTGAAATTTCGACGATTCGGAGCCGTTGTGGGAAAACCTTTTCAAATCACTCTGGAACCCACTCACTCTCTCTTTCTCCCTCTTTCTCTCTCTCTCTCTCTCTCTCTCGCTCGTTCGCTCGCTCGCTCTTCTCTTTGTCCCTCTGTGCGACGAGTTTCGGTTCCACGTATGCGCCGTATTTAATCCACGTTTTACGCCTCGCTAGCCGGGAAGCGTGATTCAATTACGTTACGAAGGGAAGGACGAAGAGTGGGGGTCGTTAGTGTCGGAGTCCTATACACACACCAGCATGCTCATCCCTTCTGCCATACCTTGTCTAATTCCCCTCTGGCAAGCGTTAGGACCGCTGAAAACGAGAGATTGCTAACGTTTCTCCTAAATGTGTAAATGATCCTACGTGTGTTTTACTACATGTGTATATCTATATGTGTCCTTCTTTACGTCATACGTAGAAATGAAATGAAGGTATATCGTAGAGAGAAGTTCGAAGGGTCGTTTGAGAGAAGAAGCAATACGCGCGAAACTACACGCGTTGAAATTTGACAACGACCAGCCTGAAAATTAATTTCCATCTAGGACGCATGATAACGTCGTGTTTAGGAAAGTATTGTCGTCCAGTGACAAAGTTTTAAGCTTCCCAAACCCCTACCCCTTCAGTTCCACCTATAGGATAGTAAAAGCGCTAAACTCTGCAACCATTTATAGAGTGACACCAAGCATAGCTGATGCCGCGAGTTTCAGGGAAACAAAAGATACTGTATTTTTTTTGGATTATCCTACCCATTGTAGTGGATTTTCGATATTACGCTGGTGTATGTTTACCTGCGGTCTTTATGTATTGCTTTTTTTTTTTTTTTTGTTTTTTTTTTTATCAAATCGACTATACAATCACGTGATACGTTCATTATTCCGTTCATTATAACGTTTCCAATCTTCCTTTCGTCCAAAAAAAAATGTGAATCCGATTTTTATTATTTCGTAGGAATATGATTAATGATTATAATGACATATTATAATACGATTTTATAATCTTTTCCTATACAATTCAAAAGTAACTGAGATAATGAAGAAATGATGTTCCTAAAGAAAAGTTACCTTTTGCGAAATGAATTGACGGATCTATTTCAACGAACGGTATTGGTTGTTTATCTTCATATATAAATAACACAAAATAATACTGAATGACATTGATGGTGTATGATTATATTGTTTTTTACTCGATTTAATCATATAGGATGGAAGTATTAAAAGTATTAAAAATCGAGAAATTTATAAAATTTAGAATATTTTCTAAGAGAGCGAAATGAAATTTTATTCTAATGTGTTTAAATCGTGTGATTATTCAGCGCATTAAAACAAAAATATTTAAACGTTATTTAAAAGCGAAAAGAAAGAATTAATAGTAATAAAAAAAAAGATTGTAAGTAAATATAAAAAACGAAAGTAGGTTGTTCGTAGTTTAATAAGCGACATACGTAAAAAATCGTTTCGAGTTTCATTTGCTTCGCCTACTTCTCTCTCCCTCTCTCCCTCTCCCTCTCTCTCTCTCTCTCTCTCTTTCTCTCTCGTGTTTCTTTTTAGGTCGAAATTGTTGAATATAGCTATATCGTAAACGCGGCTGCTACGTTGTCAGTCCCACGTGTGGAGGACGAAATAGTACAGCGATCAATGGGTCAAGTATGTTTGCAAAATGGCTATCTAACTGCGAATGCAACTCCCATACACGTACGAGTCTAAATATATATTTGCCACTGTCAAAGGAAAAAAAAAAAAAAAAACATCCCTTACATACCCCAATCGAGCTTTCCTACAGCGGCAATGATATATTCGTTTCACGAAAGAATGATGAAACTGAAAATTTATTAAGATATCTCTAAAAATTGATCGATTTATTAGATCAATATCTACTTTTGGACCCATTGGGAAATGTTATAATTAATCTACTCAATTTGAAAAATTCATAAGAACATCAATAATGTTCTGTCAATTGGATATCAATACGTTGTTATCAATGATTAAATCTAAACTTATCCAAACCCAAAGATTCACTTGACTTCATTTCGTTAACAATTTCACGATTAGCACTGCAGAATAAATCTTTTAAACTTCCAGAGTGTATGCCATATCGCAATATAGAAAAGGAAAATTTCGTAAAAACAGAAACTGACTTTCGTATCTTCGGTGTCCACCAAAAAGATATAAGAATCATCTTTCCACCCACTTCTTTATTTGTCTGGATTTTTGTCTCTCTCTCTCTCTCTCTCTCTCTCTCTCTCTCTCTCTCTCTCTCTCTCTCTCTCTCTCTCTTTCTGTCCCTCGCAGTTGGACACCGAAGAAGATAGGTGGTTAAGGTAAAGAGGGAGCGGTTGGATTATCCAGAGAGGATGAAAGGTCGCGCTGCTGAATTCCTTCGTGCTCGTGGGTAGGCAGGCGGTATGGAATTACGAAGTTTAAGATAAAATGGATTCGCGGAATCTGAAATAGAAAATTCCCTAGCTAATACCACGCCAGGATTCCCATTCTCCTCACATAACCTCCGTCATCTTAGAGTCTCCTCTTTCCTACGTATTTTCTCGCATACATATACACACTCTCTTTCTCTCTTTCTTTCTTTCTCTCTCTCTCTCTCTCTCTCTCTCTCGCTCTCTTTCTCTTTCGCTCTCCTTTTTTTTCTATCATTTCCTTTCCATCTTTTTCCTTTTTTTCTCCAAGAGCACAGCAGTGACGCGAAAAACGAAGGGAATAATCGAAGGTGAATGAAATCGGTCGAGAGACTTCGCATTCTCTTCGTCTCTATCTATCTTTCTTTCCTCAATTTTTTTTTTTTTCTTTTTCTACGATCTCTAGGGATAATGATCGAAGAACAGAAAGGAAGACTACGAGATCCTCCAATCAGCGTACCGACTTTGAAATGTACTCGAGTCGAGTGCAAAATACGAATACTCTGCGATGACCGTGTTGTTTCCCTTCGATTCGACAGGATCATCTGTCTCTCTCCTTTTTTCTTTATCTTTCAAACTCGTCGTCAATTATCGTTTCTTTCCTATTTTCTTCTCTTCTATTTCAAATGACTTTTTCTACTAAATTCGAACATTACGTGTCACGCTTGATCGAATTGAATTTCTTAAACAAACAAAGATCGTCGTTGTTCCATTCAACTTTTCGTTCAACTCAATAAATTCAATTTATCGAGAAACAATATTTTAAAAATCATAATTATAATTACTCGAAAGAACATATATAAATTTTTATATATGAATTTAAATTTAAGTTAATTAATTCATAAAAATCATTCGAGGAAATTTCTCACTGTCACTTATTGCTGACAAGTCTGTATATATATTTCTAAAGAATATCTGTGTCTTCCAATGAATACAAGAAGCATAAATCATTTTGAAATATAGGACAGGAAGAATTCTCGATGTTTGGCGATAAGTCGAAGACCTCGGTACGATCGAACAGCGAGAACGTCTTCTCGCCGATAAAATCGAGGCTTTTGATATAAGATACTTAGAAACGTGGATCGCTTTCGAGTCTGCCTGATATTATCGCGTATTGTGATCGATCGACAATAGGTATTCGCGATATATCGTTTGTGTATATTGCCTCGATCTCACATACTGTTGTTACTGTGTTTTGCATAGAAGATGCATTCCTACAAACAAATACATATGCTTATGTATCTCATGTAAAATCTATTACACAAGTCAACCAAGCTTCCAAAAATATACTATTTTTCTCCCTTCCAAAAATGTTCTATTTTTCTTTTTTTCCCTTTTGTATTTTTACGAAGGTAATTCTCATCGAAATTTTCCGAACGAGCTTCGCGCAATTTGTTTTATTAACATTCAATATATATCGATAGCTCGACCAATGGAACGATTTTGTTCCGCTATTATCGAAGCGATATTGAAAACTGTGAAAACGCTATAACGGATTAATAAACATGAACAACGTGGATACTGTTATCGAAGTTATTCAATTAATAACTCTCTAATTGACTACTCGTCCCCAAGGTGAAGTTTTAAAAAGAGCGCTCGTTATAGAATGACTACCATCGATAAACATTTATCACCAAGAAAAATGCTGAAGCACACTTCCAACCACATTCAGACGGTGTTGATACAGGCGTCAAGGGATACTACGTTCCTATTGGCCGTAACCATGGCGTTTCATCTCGCTCTCCTCTTGTACGAATCGTCGATGTCTAATTTAATCGTGCCAATTAAGGGCAACCCTCCTCCTTTTCCTTCTCTTCCCGGGCTACTCGGAAAGGAAAGTTGAGAGTAACGGGTGGAGGAAAATCGAGAAATTATTATTTCTACGGTCCGGAGATAGCGGATTCAAGAAAGAAAAGGGGAAAGAAAAGTCGGAAAAAGAAAAGATCGGGTAAGGGTTGTAGAGGAATAATTAACAGTCGGCCTATAAAATCCAATTGAACTGGCACGTAGTGGTAAAGAGGGATGGGTGATGTCCAAGAAGGGTGAATCAGTATAATAACCCATTTATTTTCCATCTCTGCTATCCCATTATTTTGAGATTTAATGCATGAACAATTCTTCGATTTACCCGACGGAATAACGTAAGTTTACATCAAGAAAATATAAGAATTGCACAAGAGAAATGAACGCTCGAAGGATTTAAATTTACTATACGATCCTTGGGCATTTTCGTTCTATAATATAAATAAATTTGGTTATCAACGCTTTTGAGGTACCATACCATTTTAGATGAACAAGCAAAGGTGTTAGTGGGAAGAAACCAAAAGGAATGGCAAAGAGAAACAAAGGAAACAAATTGCTATCAGTACCATCAACACAGTTCCTCTCTCCAATCCAGTAAAATTTCCCCTTTCCTCTCTTGCTCATCCGACACCGAAAGTCCTCCAATTTATGTGTTCGCTGGTTATAACGGAGTCAACGAGCCCTTCGCCCTTTTGTTCTGTCGCCGACCTCGTTTCTCTCGTTTTCCTTGTCTCTTGTTACTTTTTTGGGAAAAATATTCCTATACATATACATATAAATTTCTATATTCCTTTGCCTACAGAGATATAAATTTTAAGTAAAATTTCGAAACATCATTCTCATCTCATTTCTCACAAATAATATTTACCATAATTATCGAAATAACAAATACCGGAAGCATTTTCATTTTGTTAAGTTAAAAACAAAGTAAAACAGGGATATGGAAAAATTGTTTGTATCTTTTATTTACAAATCTCCACCTTTCGTATCATGTTAAACGAATGCTTTGATCTGTTTCATTTTATATATATATATATATACATGAACCAAGCCGTATAAAAATATCTCTATTGCGTTACATCATCCATAACCTCTACCCAGAGGCGATTAATTAAAAAACATAATGGAAAAATATATATGCTAACGCGGATTGTATTAAAAAGAAAACAAAAAAAAATGAGAAAATAAACAAAAAAAATAGCGAGGCGCGTGGCATTTCCTATATGAACCATGAATGTATATAACACGTATTAAATACTTTTGTTTCAAACGATTTCTATTTCGAACTTTTGTAAATATCAGAAAGTTACGAGTTCAAAGAGCGATTGTGAAACAAAGCGATAAAATTATTAAATTATAAATGTTGAAATTATAACAGTTAACATTTTCACGAAGAATTAAAGGAATTTTTTAAAAATTTAAGTCATTTTTACGATTTATGTTTCTCATAGTTACATCCTTTTTTTATAATAGATTACCATATAACTGAAGCCAGTAAACTTCGAGCGGTAAATAGTACCTAATAGTTTTTTGCAAGTCATGTGCAACTAATATTCTCGTCTTTTATATCGCTACCACCTCGTTCGGAGCATGCTTTACTCTCTTAGTCTGTAAGAGAGGTTGAATAAAAAGGGGGTTAGACCGTCGGTATATACATACTAGCAAGCTGACTAAAATGCAACAGGGATATGGCTTTTATAATAAACCCATAATCTCAATACAACGAGATGGAGGAGAACGAGGCTTTTAGATACATCATGTAGGAAGCTACGAGGTTACGAAGATATTATGGATTTGTCCTGCCGATTGAACGAGAAATAATATGTACATTTTATATATTCAAAGTGCGAAAAGATATAATTATTTTGAAGTACAAAATAATGAGAGAGAAAAAAACTTTTATCTCTTATAATATATATATATAAAAAAAAAAAAAAAAAAAAAAAAAAAAAAAAAAAAAAAAAAAAAAAAAACAAACGCGTGTACTTCATTTACAGAGAGATAATATTATTTTGGATATTATTTTTTTATGTTTTAATGAAAATAAGTATGTTATTATAAAATTATTGTTTTTATAAAAACATTCGAGATATTATCGAAAACTATATTCTATCGAAATAGATTCCTCAGATACAAACCTACCGAGTAATCTGATTTAACGTGCAGTGCTTCTCGCATTTCCACAAGTGGAGCATCGTCTGATTCAACATCGACTCAAGCTTAATTTTGGCACTCGAATGCTCGAATACGCGATGGTGGTGTTCTCCATAGTGCTTCCAACACCGTAGAATCTGACGTCCGCCAACGATGTAAGCATAAATTACCTGGATATCTGAACCGAGATAATTATCAATGCAAGCTCGTCGCAAACTGTTCTCACCAAGCCGATCGATAATTATATATATATATATATATATATATATATATGTGTGTGTGTGTGTCTTAAGATACACGATTTGAATGCAGAACTATCTCCTACGTTTGATTAAAACAATAGACTTTTGATTACAGTGAATGATCCTTTCTTCCTATATGAAGCACAAGTATTTTGCTTCAAGATGATTCATAATAAGATATCAATGAATTAAGTAAAAAATAAAAATAACAAAAAAAGTAGAATACGTCTCCTAACTTATTTGCGAATAATTTGAGTGGAGATACTGGACGATGGAAGAAAAATCTTGAATAATTCGAAAAGGTTATTCGTTTCATTTTTCTTTTCTTTTTCTTTTTCTTTTTTTTTTTTTTTTTTGTCGAATTCAAAAGAATTCCTTTCGTATTACCGGAGAGTGCACTTTGTTTCATTATAGCGTATGCAGTATATCCGTAGTGGGCGCACGCCTTGGAAAGTGCCGGTGCGAGAAAAAAATGTTTGCCTTAGTTTCACATTCCTTTGTGTCGTTCCACCCGCTATATACTCAGTGTAGGCGCTCTCTTTGGTCCATTACTGTCTACTGTGTATAAACCGTTCTTGGTGACCCCTTCTCTTTCTATCTCTATCTCTTCTTCTTTTCAAGCAACATTTTCTGCACTCAACTTCGCATATCTTCTGTTCTTCTTCTTTCTTACGAGGCGAGCCGTTACTCTTTTTACATTTCTTTATATTATATCCAGTCTTGCCTATATTACGTTGAAGTATATTAATTATCCAGATAATGATGTTAAATAAAAGAATTAATTCTTTATTATTGAAATATATTCGTTGAAATAAAAAGGATAAAAATTTTTTTAATTCCCAGAATTATTATGGTTGGACTTTAATAAAATTATACGATATTATTCCATTGCAATGTAATTAAAAAGATCTTTTCTTTTCTCCTTTTCATCCCCTGAAACGAGAGAGAGAGAGAGAGAGAGAGAGAGAGAGAGAGAGAGAAGGAGGATGACATAAAATCTATGGTGAGTTCGCATTAAATGTCGCTAATCATTCTGTTGAACCTTCTTTTGCTGTCCCTTCCAACCCTCTCATGATATCTTTTCCGGTTTGTCCGAGTCACCCCTAGCATCTACACGGTTTAAAGATAACAAATGTCGGGCGTTTAGGTTCTGCGATTACGACGAGCCATTCGTTTCTCGTGTCAAGCCTGTCTGGTTTATTCGGCTACTACCCCTTCTAAAAGTCTTCTCCTCCTTTCTTTACCCTCATATAGCTACCTCTAAATACCGTTGACGACGTCGTTATGTCAATATGTCATCAAGGTCTCTTTTCTTTCCTTTCAAAAAATTGTCTTACTCAGCTTTAAATAGAGAATCAACGAACGTATCTAAAGATAGTATTATAAAATATTATAACGATGTTATCTTATTAAAAACATTTAATTACAAGTGTCACAACAAATCAAAAGTATAGTTTAAACATAAACTTTAGATAGAGGCATTTGACTTGATAACATGCAAAGGAATATCCTAAAATTTTATTCAATTTCAAGATCACTCGTAATTCCTTTCAAACGAACATGAATACGATTGAAGGGAAGAGGAACGAGAGAACATGAACGACGGTGAAATGAAATAGTCGATCGGATCTAGCAAGACTTGATCTAAAAAGCGCTCTAAGAAAAGCTATTATCGTGGCGAAGTCAAACGAACTTTCCGAATAAAATTCGAATGGAAAGTAAATGAGAAACTCGTAGTACGAGCGTTCAACTTCCTTCTTGTGATTCGCTGACAGATTAAAGAGTAGAGAGTGGAAGTGGGTTTAAGAAACGTAATGCCTATATATAGATCTTCTATTTCTACCTTCCGATAGTAACGAGATTTTACGGTTAGACATTAAAGGTAAAACGCGTCGCATCGAATAACTCTTATAGTCGAAAAGCAAAAGTTTATCAAGTCGCGGTCAGAGTTCCGAGCAACTTCGTATCGCTATCTGCAGTGAAGCAGCAACGGCACTAACTGCGGCAGCAGCAAAGGTAGCAGCCCTTAGCAGCAGATCGACCAATTCAGAAGCGACCTTAACGCCTGGATGAAACTAAGCGAAACGTCTCTTGAGAAACCACCAACCTCCTCCATAAGTCGAGCCGAATTCCCTTGCGCTGGATTAATTCGCCTGTAATCCTCTCTCTCTCTCTCTCTCTCTCTCTCTCTCTCTCTCTCTCTCTCCCTTTCTCTTCCTCTTCCTCTTTCTCTCTATCTCACTCTCTCCTTCCGCTTCTCTTGCGTCCATCTCCTTCGTCGTCTAGTCAATGAATACGAAATGACGAATAGGATACAGGCCCTGGGACATTGCTCTTCTTGTTGTTCCATCCTCGATAAAGCAACTTTTCCTTGCAGCTTAACAAGGACTTTATGGAATAATTGTTTATGAATCAATTTGTTATTATTACGTCGGCATCCTGTTTACTTATCTATCCTTGCTTGAATATTTATATCTATTAATCCACCATTACGATGTAAAATTTTCTTCTTACGTTCTTGATTTAAATTAAATCTATGAATGACTATCTCATAATTGCAAAAATATCTTTCGATATATTTCTATTCCAGAATTTTGTATTTTACTGTTCGTTTAAATCTTTTGAGAAATAAATGAAATAAAAAAAAAAAAGAAGAAAAAAAAAGAAAAAGAAAAAGCAATAAAAACAAGGTTACCTTTCAAACCCCCAGATCATATTTCCGTGAACAAGGTCGCAGTAGTTTTAACATTAAAGCGTAATTCGAAGCGAATTCAGAGCAACGTGCTTGCTCGTCCATTCACACTGTGTATCTTTGTGTGAGCTGACTGACATTCGGCCTATAAAGTGTCACCGGACCATCACTTGACATCGACTCGTTCGTCCCTCTCTTCTACTCCCCACCTCTTCTCTTCGTTGACGCACATACACATAGAGATACACACACAAGTGCATACACATAGATATCTACGTGCGAGAACACGTTTTCCTCTCTCCCACGCTTTCACCCGCTTTCTCCGCACGTCCCTCCAGCCGCAACCAATCCTCGCAGGCAGAGTGTTACCGGATTACAATGTTTGCCGGTGACTGTGCAAACACCGCGCGGTTCCCTTCTCTCTCATACGTCGACATTCTCGACACTCTCTCTCTCTCTCTCTCTCTCTCTCTCTTTCTCTCTCTATCTACCTATCTCTCTATCTCTCTCTCATATACATTGTCTGTACAAGCATTTATATATATGCATGAGGGGGAGAGAGACAGAGATAGAGATAGAGAGATAGATGGAGAGAGAGAGAGAGAGACAGAAAATGCGTTCGAAACAGAAAATGCGTACGATTTCGAGAGAAGAATAGAAGGGTAAAAAAGCTTCGAAATGAAACGACTAGCTGGCCGAACAACCGCATGCACAAATTGCCAGAGTAACAGCAGCAATACCAACCTGTTTTCTGTCACTCCTCGGTCAGACTGGGTTAGAATATTTTTATCTCATTGCGTGACAAAATCGAACGATTTATCTTTATTACTTATCTTCATCATAGGAATGTTATTTCTTTTATGATAAAAAATTTTCTAATCGAGTAGAGATCTTCTCAGGCAACAGTGATTAATGTATCATATCTTTAGATAGATAGATAGATAGAAAAGGAGAGAAAGAAAGAGAGAGAGAGAGAGAGAGAGAGAGAGAGTTCGTATTTTTCAAACTTAATATCATTCACGCGATCGTAATTTTTTATCTTAAGAAAACATAATTATAAGGGCCGAATACGAAGAGAGAAAGCCTGGGCTTATTAAGCAATTAAAGCAATGCCGTTCTCCCTTGTCGAAGAGTTTATATAGGAAGGAAGGTATGGAAGGAAGGTATGAAAGTCGGAGGTCTTGTGGAGACAACGAAGATGAGTATACCCAGAGATAGAGATAGAGAGGAAGACGATGAGAAGGAAAATGCAACAACGCGGCAACCGCCACATGCATTTAGTATAGTAGAAGGAAAGCGGTAGTAGGAACGTTGGTACGGCCGCCAGCATACAGCCATCAGCGAAACTTGACAAAAGTTGAGACACTTGCTAATGAGCGGTACACATCTCGACGCTGCACTCTCTGCATACTCTCTCTCTCTCCCTCTCTCTCTCTCTCTCTCTCTCTCTCTCTCTCTCTCTCTCTCTCTCTCTCTCTCTATCGTACTCGCAGCACGACCTTCGAAGCTTCGTAGAAACTGCTACTACTATAGCAGTAACAGCAGCAGCCTGATGTGGCCTGGTACTTCCGCTTCGTCTACATGTCCCGTGCAACCGGTTGTCTAGGTCACGAAAGACGAGTCCAACGACCTCACGCAGCACCTGCAGCAGCTAGAGAGGGTGTACGAACTTAACACGCTCGTTCTCTTTCTCTCTTTCATTCTCTTGTTCTCTAGCTCGCGGATTAGCTCGAAGCAAGACGAGGAACGAGTCTCCCTATTTGTTCCCCTTCCTTTCTCTTCCTACCTGAGAAACTTCCTTTTCACCGTGGAATTTATCTTTGACTATATTTCAGCATTAGCGAAGTTTGTCTTTGAGTAGTCGTCGAGCATGTCTTATCGAAAGGACGGATTTTACGTAAAGGATGAATTCTCGCCTGGTAAGGATTATCGTGAACTTATGAAAAATATGAAGGAATTGTGTAAAGTGATTTGCATTTGCACGTAAACTTGTATATATTTTTTTATATTTATGTTTATAATATTTGATTTCATATGTATATATATATATATATATATATATATATATATATGTTGTTTGGTTTTGCGCACTTGCGATTGTTTACTTATAAACATTTTAATAGTAATTACATAAATGAATAGATGTAATTAATGATATTGAATGCAACGTCGATTAATGTATATTTATATCGTAAGATTAAAAGAATCTTACCGATGTTTGAATTACTTCGATAAGATGGAAATGATGCCGTAATTAACGATATCGCTCGATAATATAGACGGAATCTTGACCTCGCGAAAAAGCCTCCCTCTTCCTTGTTGAATTGCACACGAAGCATCGATTAAGCCGGCACTTTGACTGGAGCATCACTTCGCAGATTGCCCATTACATCTTCGAAGCAGTTACTGTCTACTATCAGGAAGCGCTCTCCGCGAAATTAGCCGAACCGTTCCCGTATCGTGACCGAACGAGAACACGAATTACTATGTTCCCTCGAGAATGTAAATCATTCGTCCATAGTACCTAAGAAAACTCCCTTTACACTTGATTAATTTTCTACGAACTTCAATTTACAAAATGTTGAAGAGTTTTATGAGAAAAAAAAAAAAAAAAAAAAAGAAAAAAAAAATTATTATTTTACAGACTGATTATTCTCATCGTGTTTGACTATTTCGCTCAAAGCAAGAACGAAGTATATGCTATTAACTCTTCTAAAGAATCTCAGTCACGCGGGAATCGAAAATGCAAATGGAAACGACCAAAATCCAATTGTCTCCAAAGGAAGCTTCGGTGAAAGACGTCTTACCGAAGAGATGTACGACACAAGAGGATACAATGGAGAAGCTTAGACGTTACTACGTCCGCGAGGTAACGGCAGCTCGACGAGAAGCTGTGGTCTTGAATAAGGACAACGAATAAGAGGAGAGAAGGAAAGATGCAGATTATTCCGAACGCGGAATCCTTAACAAGAGAAGAGACTCTCACCTTCGGTGAACGTTCTCGTTCGAATCTACGAACAGTGACAGCAGCCTTTGCCTGACGAGTCCTTTTAGAGGATTCCAATTCTAGAATTACGGACTTCCGACTGAATTACCACCAGCTATCCTCAACTTGGAGATGCGGATTATCGATTAGTCGTTCGACTTTCATGTCATTTGAGTTATTATCTTTGTAGTGTGAGAAAGTAGATTAGAAAGTTAACGATTATTTGAAAAAATATATAGAAAAATGAAGAAACTTGATAAATATCTGTTCGATAAACTTTTTAAAATTCATTGCATTCCACGAATAAAATTACAGAATTAAATAATCGTCATAAAGGTCGTCAGCTTCTCGTCGAATTAAAAATCAAACGGAATAAAAGAACTTTGCAAAAAGGGAGAAACCTGTGGATTAGATTACGCAAGTGCAAATACGGAGATTCTCTCTTCGTTATCGAGAGATTATGTAGCTTTGTTAGAAAGAGCTTATGGGGTCGAACGATCATTTGTTACGATCTTTTTTCTTTTTTTTTTTCTTTCTTTTTTTTTCTTTTTCTTTTTCTTTCTTTTTTTTCTTTTTCTTTTTCTTTCTTTTTTTCAAGCGAAATTCGTAAAAATTCTACGATCGAATAAATAAGTCGAAATTTTTTCCTATAAATTAACACACGGTTTATGATTATACTCTCGAATTTTTATTGCAAATTATTTGAAAACTTTGAAGGATAAATACAACGTCGTTCCAGTGATGTAAAATTTCATTATATGTAACGGAGTTCTACGAATATTTTGAGGAGAATAAAATTGCATATTCGAGGCCATAACCGATATCGGTTTTACGCAATAATATTTTAGAACGACGACAATATAAAACCTCGGAACATTGTTTTCTATTAGAAATATGCATCGTCGGTTAATTTACAACAGTTATCAATATTAACAAAATGCAAATAAAAAAGAATACACAAGAAAAAGTATACGGGGCACCCATCGACTTTATTTATCCGTCATAACGGAATACTCGATGAAATAAGATCATAATGGAACGGGAAAAGCGAAGGATCATTGAAATAATAAATTTTTCGCTTGATTCGTTCGGGATAAAATAAAAAAAAGAAAAAAGAAAAAAGAAAAAAAACCACCGATCCATACAAAATTGTCTTGATAAAAGATCTTATCGTCTCTTCTTTCATCCTACGCATTCCAACTACAAGTCGTTCGAAGACAACATTGTTCCATCGTCGTTGCAAAGCTGTAAATGCGGCGATAACAGTGTATAAGTTCGATATCAAGGTATAGCTAGGAGTACCCGTGAACGATGAAACGAGAAACAGAAAAAGCTTTTTCTTTCTCTTTTCTTTCTCCTTCTCTTACTCTTATTCGCATCCTAGCAACTTTCTTTCCCTTTTATCCGCCTCTTTTATGGAGCAGTCATCAATGCAGTTGGCTGAACTATTCCGAATCGGGTGAAAGAAGAACGCTTAGAATGAAAGAAAAGAAACTCCGTGCATACGTTTTCCTAAAGGTGTAATGGAAAAAAAAAAAAAAAAAAAAAAAAAAAAAAAAAAGAGAAAAACGGAAGTGTTACTCCGAATAACATTACACGAACGATTACCGTTTCGATTGTCCTTTGTATTGATAAAAATCTTTTGAGAATCTACGCCGTATAAACGTATTTAATTTATTCAACAATCTTTACCAAGATTTTATTTAGAAAATTTTTCTGTTTTTTCTTTTTTTTTTTTTTTTGTATATAAGAACGGATCTATGTATCTGAAGAAAATGTACTGAGGAGCGACACTCCGTGTCATCGATTTTAACGACTCTAATATGTGCCGTCGAGTCTCTGGATCGTCGTATCCGAGGCTCCGTAACAGCACTTTCGGCCGACGTATCCCTTAACGATGTACAGATTCTCGCGAAAAGTGTTTCCGACGATCATAAAACCACGAGAGAATTAATTTCGTATTCCCGATCGGGACAATTCAAATGGCTTTTACCATTCCTTTTTATTATTTTCTATTTTTCTTTTTTCTTCTTTTTTCTTCTTGTTTTTTTTTTTTTTTTTTTTTTTTTTTTTTTTTTATTATTTTATTTTAAGTCATACCATTCCCATTCGGATATGATTTTATATCGAATGTTTAAACAAAACTTGTTACCGACGGATGACATCGAATTGTATTCATTCCGATCAATGCAACCGACATAATATTTTCCAACATTTTTAGACTCTCTTCGACTCTCGATTTTTTATTCGCGTCAGCTTCAAAAACTTGAATCTACCGCGATGACACGATCAACGGAGATTTCCGGTAAAATTCGAACTTTTTAAATTTCGAGTTGCTAATCCTCTCTCATCCATGCTCAGTATAACTCTGAAAAAAAAAAAAAAACATTTAAAAAACGACCGTGTTTGGTCTACCAAAACTACTCCCAAAAAAGAAAAAGAAAAAAAAAAAAAAAAAAAAAACCCCTCAAGGAAAAAAAATCATTGGTTAACCGAAGACACAAGGTTTCGATAGACTCAGAGATATTTTACGGAAATTCTCGAGACTTCAAACGCAAGAAACAGAGTGGGAGTGAGTCTTTCCACGGTCCAGAGTTGGAAAATCGTGGAGAAATTCCAGAGGCAATCCCATTTACCTTTCGTTTCGCGATCTCCTACTCCTAAGTCTCACTCTCTACGCTGAAGTGAATACGAAAAAGCAGCCAAGATACGCTGATGTTGATGGCTACCAGCTTTCGAATTCTTTGAAGGATCTATCCTCACCGTCCTTGGATTCTTTACTATCTCTAGGTTACACTGTTCCTCAGCAATCTAGTATTAAAGCAGATCATAACGCGCGCGTCTTCTTATTGTTACTCTCGACCTATTCTCTTTCTTTCTCTGTCTGTCTCTTTTTCTCTCTTTGTCTCTCTCTCTCTCTCTCTCTCTTTCTTTCTTTTTATAAGGATGAAACCAAAAAGATAGCATGTGCTTTGAAGTCGGTACTTCCGTATGATCACCCATTCTTCCAGATGAGATTCCTCCTCTTTTTCTTTCGTTCTATGTTATACTACTTACTACCAAACGTATGTTTGAATTTTCATAAAAGAAATCACCTCGAGTACTCTTTGGATGTCAATGAATGATTGCGATAATTATCATTATCTTTAAATAATTAATTTTAATCTGAAATTATAAATAATTTAAAAAATATTTTTCAATATGATAGATAAATTTCGTCTTAAATTTAATTAAATTTCATTCAATTAATTTCTTATTATTATAACTCACGATGTTGAATGAATAAAACTTCGTTTGTTTAAAATGTTCATTAGATCGTAATTAAAATTGTTCATAAAGATACGCATGAGTATCATTGATGAAACTGATTATCAAGATTCTTCTGAACATTACAAAATTTATCCATTTCTTTTTGTCGATCTTTTCTATTTATTCGAATGTTCCATCCAGTGATTCAGGGAGTATGTAAATGGAATATACTTGTCGGACGGTGTTTAAGTTATACTCGCCTGCTCTAGTCATTCCCATTTCATTCGGATCCTGTTTAATTAAATGGTTTACCATTCATAGTGAACGACTACGCTGTGAATGGTTTAAGCAGGTATTATTCCTCTATCTAAATTCACTAAAATCCATTGTACTACTGGCTTACAGAATCCTGTTTCGAAGCACTTTGCCGAACCGGTTTACTGCTCAAAATCGAACCATTCTTTTTTCATTTCTACTTATGCGTTCATCCTTGTTACATTTATTAAATAAATAAAGAAAAATTTTAACAAACCGATCAAAAAATTAGACGTTATTAAAACATGAGAAAGAAATTGAAAAGTTTCAAATAAGAATTCAACTTGTCCATCAAATCTCTAATAATGTTAAATCTTTCTTATAAATAAATAACAAAGTTGTGAAAAAAAATAGTTACGCCTATTTCGAGGAGTAAACAAAAGATCAGGGAAGCAGGTAGTAAGAGGAATGCGTCATATAATGTTCTATCACGTGAAGGTCACGAGGTGGTAGTAGGAAAATCATCCCCTAGAAGGGTAACGCGAATAAGGGGAAGAGAAACGAAGAGATAGAGGGGATCAAAAGAGAAAAGAGGGGAGAAGAGAAAGAGAGAGAGAGAGAGAGAGAGAGAGAGAGAGAGAGAGAGCTTTCCAAAAGCCGAGGAATAAAGTTTTAGGAATTGTAAGAGTAGTTGCGTTCCCAAGAGAAGGGCCTAATGGTGTAACACCTGTAATAATTATGATATGCCGTCAGGGTGAATGGTTCTCGTCCCTCAGCAACGAAGCCACCTCGAGCACTCGGTAACGTTCTTCCACTCGCGGCTGCTACCCCTCTGGCTCTTCGTCTCCACACCACTAGTGGCCCCCCCGGGGGGTTGGGGCGCGGCCGTGTTTGCTCTATCGACCGCCGACAATCCACGAAGCTAGCCGAACGCGGCCGAACGCCTCACGGAGGCGCGTATCTCACCGATTCGCGTGCCACCTTTCTCTCTCTCTCTCTCTCTCTCTCTTTTTCTCTCTTTATTTCTCTTCCTCCCTCTTTCTCTCTCTCTCACTCTTTGTCTCTTTTCTTTTTACTGCTAATATCTCACCGATCGTTTCTTTCTTTATTCAATGTAGTAATTTTTTAATATTATTATCCATTCATAATTAGTCGATTTTTATTTAATCAATCAACGTAATCGCAAATGAGATAAATTGCACTATTTTTTTTCTTTTTTTTTTTTTTTTTTTTTTTTTTTTTTTTTTTTCCAGAGAATAAAAAACACTTATACTATTACTTTGCGCATTGATTGTTTCTCCTTTTCTCTCTCTCTCTCTCTCTCTCTCTCTCACTTTATCTTAATCGTAAGAGAAGAAACACTTTTGACTTCTGAAAATCTTGAAGGGAGAGGAATCAAAGTTATCTTCTATGTCGACCTTCCTCCTCCCAAGGGAACCTAATTCTTCTTGCGTACACGAAAGCAAAAGAAAAGGAAATTTCTTTTTCCTTTTCTCATGATTGTTTTCGAATGAAATTTCACGCTATCGATTCGAATAAGAGGGTTACTTTGTTGTATGCTGATCGGGGATAGAAAGATATTGTTTTTGAGAGTTCGAAGAAGCTCAGGATTTGACGATGGTCATCACAACAGAGGGAAAGCCTTTGTCTTCGAAGCAAATAAGATTCCGCTTCTTGGTAAACGCTGCTTGTCCTGAAAAATGGATTACGTGCTCCTTCGAAGACCTCTTTATCTTCAAGAAATAATGTTCCGAGGACAAACGAGGATATTACATTAAAATGAAAATAAAATGGAAATATATAAAAACATCTTGATATTTCGTGGCCACGTTAAGAACAACTTTAATCGAGTTTACATGGATAAAGATTCTTTCTTTATAAGAAATATAAGATACTTTTTTATGATGTTTCTGATTTGAAAAAAAAAAAAAAAAAAAAAAAAAAAAAAACTAGCAAACATTATTTGACACTAAAGAAACAAAGAATATAGATTAAATAGTACGGCAATACCAATGAAACTGAGATGGATTCGCATAGGATATTATAAAAAATTCTACGATGAAACAACTTCTTTTAATTCATCTTTACATTTCGAATCTTCTCGTTTTCGGTCAGCCAGTATATACACGGCAACAATACACGATGTAATTAACCGAATATGGACACAGTCACATTTCGTAATCAACAAGTTCACCCGCTAACTCCCTCGCCACGTGCTTTTTTTCCATACCATGCGGACGCTCGTAGAACGCTGATGACATTTGTCTCGTTAAAAGGTATACTGACTCTGTGCCACGTTGCTAATAATTAATCGCGTTGGACAACATGCGCTACCTGCAATGACGACGGAAATCTAGCATTCTTTTTTCTTTTTTTTTTTTTTTGTCATTCAAAAAAGCCACAAAACCGTGTTGGAAAATCGTATTGTCAATTTGAAACGAAGTTCTCGTTGAATCTAGATCGTCTATCGCTTAGAATACTCAAAATACGTAACGATTTTATTCGTGCTTCATTGATGTTCGATGAACATTTAGTTAAGTGGATTCGATGAATTTCAAACGTTACGTATAAATCTAGATATAATTTAATACATCTATAGATGATGCAGTTTGTCAAATTAATGTTGTATGAGTCATCATCAGTTTTTCAAATGTGGAACACGAAAATTGTATTTCCCGTTTAAAAGGAACAAAAAATTGAAATAATTATTTTCCGAACGACATCGGTTGTTAGTTTTCACGGAGAATTCATTGTTATAGTCGAACAAAGAATGTACCTACAGTATGTAACAGAGAGAGAGAGAGAGAGAGAGAGAGAGAGAGAGAGGGAGAGAAGAGGGAAACAAAAATCAGAAAAAGTTTATTACTAGAAAAGAAAAAGACAGAACTGTTGCACGTTCGAACGTTCACTGCAAGCGACTTTAAAGTAACATTAATGTCCACCCATCAAGGTTCTTTGTCCTATGAAACACTAGAAAAAAAAGTAAACTCAAGAACGATAGTATAGTTCGTTGAAAAAAATTATTCATAGATTATATTAAATCATATTAGATTATATTTAGATTTAAAGAAGATAATTGTGATTTGTTTCTCTTTGAAATATTTTTCGTTTCTTATATTCAAACGTCGCAATCTTCTTATTCATTTCTTGGAACAATGGATAAACCAATTTGATCTTCAGCTTGGCCAGGGTACAGGTAGCATATTGTATAACAAAATGAAGAGCCCTCGGTCGATACTTCAACGTCGACGTTTCTTCTTTGTCACCGCGTATAAGAGTCGCCAAGAATCCGTGGATGGCTTCGACTTTGTTCAAAGTAGATAAAAATAACCATCGACAGACATAGCATAGACGGAAAAGTCGTTCGTGCTACCGTCTTTTCACATCGATTCCACGTTGAGCGAGACAAAGAGAGTACTATTTTCTGTATAGACATGAGCCCGTACATGAGCCTGTACATGAGCCCAACATGAACCCGTACATGAGCCCATTCCATGAACCTGTACACGATCCCCATTCTATGAGTCCGTTCCATGAACTCATCCCATACGACCGTTCCATGAACCCGTTCCATGAGCTTGTTGCATGAGCCTGTCCCATGAGTCCGTAGATAAGCTCGTATATGACAGTCATTTGCTTTTATTTGCGATCGCACTAAAGTGATCGTCTCTGGAGCAGGACCGATTGAGGAATCATTCGAAGATACTCTACTCGATACGATTACTTCATTCTATTTGATAGATACCATTGGCTAAATTCAGGATCCTAAGAGAAAGTACTACCGTTATCGTGAGTGAATAAAATGGACGAGCAGTGAGCAACGATCGTTGAGAATCATGGACGATCATTTTTTTTCTCTCAAAACTTTGATCAAACATTATCTCAGAAAATGTAAAGAGTTCCAGGTAAGTCGACCTTACGAAATTGATTCCACGTCTCTCAAACTTTGAATGACATTGAGAATCTAGCGAGTTATCGTGACGTAACCGATGATACACTTGTTCGAAAGAAAGGGAAAACTCTCGTAAAGGTCCCATCGAAAGAACCAATATAAAAAAAAAAAAGAAAAAAAAAAAAAAAATAAAAAAACCAAGCAGAAAAGGAGGAAAATTCGAAGCGGGCACTAAAATTAATGTCACTGACGTAAAATGAAATGGACCGGCAGCCGTGGGGTAAATAATCCCTTTACCTTTAATAGAGTTCAGTATCAGTAAGCAAACAAGATAACGAAAGTTCATTGCCATTCCTTCTCTTCCACTTTCTCTCTTTACCCTACGGTTCTTTTTATTTACCCTTATCTTCTGTCACTTCACCGAAAGAAAGACAAAGATAAAGAGACTTTTATACGTTTCCAAAGTTCTTCACGTGTTAGAACGAAAACCCCCTAAGAAACGCGACTTGTGAGACAACGATCTTCACATTTTCGATATTCCTTAATCAAAGATCACGATAATATAAAGGAGTTCTCTCATTCTAATAAGAAACTGGGTTTTATCTTAAATTGAGAAAAGTGTGAGAAGGCTCACACGAGAAAGAAAAGATTGACGCCGGTAACAGACCTTCCGAAACATTTTCGTGCAATTTTGACGTGAGAACAATGGATCGTGTTGGAAAGACAGAAAGAAGAAGAAGAAGAAGAAGAAGAAGAAGAAAAAGGAAGAAGAGGTGGTGGTACATAGGCACAGGCGATCGAGCTTTCGGTCATCCAACGACTCTCACTCTTTCTTTCTTTCTTTCTTTCTTTCTTTCTTTCTTTCTTTCTTTCTCTTCTCTCTCTCTCTCTCTCTCTCTCTCTCTCTCTCTCTCACTCTCTTTTACTGTGTCGAGGATTTCGTCGGGAAAGAATCGAGGCGCCATACACCCACTCTCTTTACATCTAGCTTTCTCTCTTTCTCTCTCACTAGAAGGTTCCATCTCATCAGCCATTAAACAAAGCAGTAGCGGACACAAAGGAACGTCTGCATTGTCGACAGGGTAGCTGGCAGCAGCTCAAGAGAGAGAGAACGAAACTCAACTCCCCACTCCAAGCCCACCCTCTCAACGAGAGGTGTTTCTGATTAATCTACGCGGACCCCTCGCAGCCCCTGACTATCTCACTCCGTCACTAGTTCTTCCTCGTTCATCCTTCTTCGAGTTTCTACTCGCTACTGCTCTTAAAAATGTACGACTATGTACGTGTACGACTAGGTACTAGCTTAAGTCAAAATGGACGACTCGATGATGAGATGAGAGAACGACAGAATTGATAGTTTTCTCTTTTAACAAACGATATTTCATTCACTCAAGAAATGTCATGAACGTGTATTACAAAAAGACCATTCAGTAAATTGTTTTTCAAATAGAAATACTGGAAGTTTACGTCGATAAAGAGATAGCAATGCATGGTAGGATTTCAACGTTGAAGATGATCTCTTTTCAACCGATCAAACTTGTATCAACGTGAAAAGAAGACGAGATAATAAAAAGAGTTCAATGATATTTCGTTCCATTGAAAAAGATATCTCTTTACTCTATATCGAAAGCGAAAATAATGAAGTATAACGAATCCCGATATGGATTATTCAATCGATTTTGATTTTTACGATAAATCATCAAACATCTCTCATAAACTAAGAGAGTTACGAGGTTCATCTCTAACGAAAAAAAAATATTTACGAACTTGTATAAGGTGACGAGTTATTGGTTTATGAGAAAAATAATTTATTTTATCAAAATAAACAAAATTAGAGAGTGAGAGAGAGAGAGAAGAAGAACGGTATTTCTCGCAAACGCTATAATTTATATCCGTTCACTCTTTCATCCACTTTACCTCTTCCATACATTTTCCAGGAAAGTAAAAAAGCGTAGTAGGCGTTCAACAACCCGTCGATGTTTCTTCGAAGCAAATCGATCAACAGCGAGCACATAACTGCCATGCGATTAGTATACCACAATCGTTTCCTCTTCGTCGAACTATGTGTAGAAAGAGACATGGCTTAGAAGTTTTCGAAATTATTTGCGGGACATTTGCATTTACGGTATTTTCGCGCATATTTATGAGAGATTATCATGGCCGCGTTTGTCCCATAAAATTAATCCAAGAAAATATCCCTTCGTTTTTATAATATCAATTAAATCCAATAGTAATCATTAATATGGAAAGTTAATTCATATATAAACGAAGAAATCATCTTCGTCATATTTTACTCATTATATTTCTTTTCCAATAAAAATATCATCTACGATATATTCTACTCTCGATTGCGAAAATGGAGCAATTCGAGCCGATTCGTGAGTGGCCAGAGCTTTTAAATACTCAACCGTTACCGCAAACTCTGTACGTCCGTATCCGTACGTATATCGCTGCGGTCTCGGGCTGACGTTCGCGAAAGGTCAGAGGTGAAAATATAAAATCGTGCGAGAGGTCACGATGCACTTCTTTTCAAAGATAATTTGATTGCGTCCGCGCGAACGAACTCGGCTTTTATGGCACGAAGCGAGGAAAAGATCGCGAAAGGATATCGAGAAAAAACGATTCAGAGAAAAGAAAGAAAGGAAGAAAGACAGGAAGAAAGAGAAAAAGAGAGAGAAAAAAAAGAAAGAAAGCTGAAAAGAAAAAAAGGAAGAGTCTAGGAAGGATTATAATGAAAGAAAGGATCCTTGGAAATTCAAATATCCCTCTTTCAATTTTGTTTGTCTTTCTAGTTAACGTTACGAGGGTGTTTGCTCTGCGATTCAGGAGAAAAAGCTTTCGCAATAAAGAGAAAGCTGCCTTCAATGATAAGATTCCATACGTTTTTCGACAAGCGGACAAGCTATCGTATAAAGATATTTTCCAATTGTTCGAATATATCATATCATTGAAAATTACCAAAGAAAAATCTTAAATAACAAAACTAAATTGGTTTGTATAAACATAGTTGAATTAAATACAGTTTTACAATAATGAATTAACATTAAGAGAATTTAAATAAATGAGTTTCTCTTTGTATTTTCAATAATTAGTATCAATGTTTTAAGATCTATACGAGATCTCAGTATAATTCCTTATCGGATATATACTGATAAGGATATTGAATGCTTTTACAGATAAGTCTGCTGAGCTACGGAAATAGAGACAGAGAGAGGGAGAGAGAGAGAGAGAGAGAGAGAGAGAGAGAGAGAGAGAGAATCTGATAGCATCCTGCTATCTCTCTCAAGAGATTTTAATGACTGCACTACCGAATTCTATAATGTAAGTTGTTTGGTCCACGGTTATATTGCAAGTACTATACCGCTTTCATGATCGTGTTCGAATTTTAATGCGACCTTCCTGACAACGCGCTCACCGTTCAGAAATCCACCCACGCTTACAAGAACGAACTTGCTCTGTCTCTTTCTCTTACGTATACATATATATACGTGTTACCTTTGGAACCCATTTAAGTGCGATGGACGTCGTAAGCTTTACGATCGTCCTCTACCAGCCGAGCGTTCGCTTTCGTGATATTACAAATCGTTTCGATTTTCCACCCGTCGATCTGTGCCACAGCTATTTTCTACGGACCTCGCCGAACACACTAGATAGCTGGACGTAAAAATTCTTGTGTAGGTTCCTCTTTTTTCTCCTTTCCTCTCGTGCGTTCAAAGTGGCGAAGGTATTCTGGATCGGGATGTGAATGTTAAGAGTGAGAGAGAGAGAGAGAGAGAGAGAGAGAGAGGGAAAGAGAGAAAGAACAATGGCATTGCTTTTCATTCCTGTACAATGCATCGAGCTTCCTTTTTTCTTTTTCTTTTGTTTATTTTTTTTTTTTTTTTTTTATTTTTTATTTCTGATATTATTTCGTTCATTGTAGGACGTTAATCGACCGTAAATCGCTTACGTTGCATCCTGCACTTGGCTGCAGTTATCGGCTCGAGTAAAATTCAAGACTTGTACAAGTAAGAGAAGTAATTAGTTCCTCGCGAAAATTCAAGCTATATTTCTCCCGGCCAATGAATTGTTTTATATGTATATGCGAAGATATATATGTAAAGAAATAGAAATAATATAATAAATATATATATATTTATATAAAGAAATAGAAATAAATTACATTTATTCCAAAGTATACAATACTGCTTTTATTCGCTTTCAAAATGCTCGAGAAAAAATAGATTATTGCTGAAATGATATAATACTATTACCATATTCCATCGAATATTTTTTATTTACACATTTAATGCAGCCATTTTATGGTGGATTTTATATAGGAACAATAATGACTAGCCTTTCCAAAACCATGTTGCTCATCCATTCGTAAAGAAATACCTAATCTGCAGAGAGAACACCAAAGTCACCTTGTATGCAAATTGAACAACCCTACCCGTATTACGGCGAACGAAATGCATCGTAAGTACAACGAGGTTAACCAGCATTGAATATACAAACATTTGAAATGGTATTCGCATTAAGCAAAAAGACGATATTCGAATGTATCTATTTACAAAGAAATACAAAAGAAAAAAAAAAAGCCATTTGAAAAATATTCTGAATAGTCGCAATTCAGCAAAACTCTGTAAAAAAAAAAAAAAAAAAAAAAAAAAAAAAAAAAAAGAAAAAAGAAAGAAAGAAGAAAAAAAAATAACCCGTGCATTTATCGGAAAACATGAGATTCATCATATCCAATGGGTATGTAAGAAAAGCACTGTCGATCAGGGCCGTTGAAAATATCATAAAAAAAAAATCTTTGACACTGAAAAATTGCCTTCGTACACCTGAAAGACCGATTCTCGGCAGTATCTTTCGAACAGGACTATCCATCCTGTATTAACTCGCGATGGACTCTCGACAACGCATCGTCATTCGACTTTCACCCCCGTCAGCAAAAAAGGGTCCCTGAAAGGTTGTTAAAATAACAGTAACGAGAAAGAGAAAGAAAGATAGATAGATATATAGACAGAGGAAGGAAGGATCGACCTGCCGTTTATTCACTGCTTTGAAACGATTCAAGGGGGTTGAACAAAAACCATCGAATTCGTGATGTCTCCTCTTGCCTGGGGCACACGCACAGACACATACATAAAACACCACGTGCAGCCCCATTTGACATTGTATACCTTTCCGCAGGAAGGACACGTCCCGAACAATCAAATTCTACGAAGGGATGAAATGCACCCTATGCGTTCAGCTCTTTGGACAATATCGAACTATTGCATCTCCAGACAAAGTCGAGTGTAACGCTACTCTTTTTCTCTCTACAGATCTCTCTCTCTCTCTCTCTCTCTCTCTCTTTCCTTCTCTTTCTCTTCTGCCTTTGTCTCTTCGCAAAGTGATCCTATAGACTAGGACGAAGTACTTCAATCCTTGGTAGGGAAAATGGAATAAAAATGTTGCAGCTGAACCCCGTGGAATTCACCTGACTTTGCGTATCCTCAGTATCTATGCTATCATCATAGCGATCTCTCTCTCTCTCTCTCCCTCTCTCTCTCTCTCTCTCTCTATTTTCCTTTCCCATTATCGTTATTGCAAACATCTCGTTACGTTTAACGATCTTGACGTTACGTGAACCGAGCATATATGCGCCTAGTCCGTAGTACTTTTTCTCTTTATTCTTTTTTACGTTCGAGCGAGAGCTTGAGTGATACTCTCTCCCTCTCTCTCTCTATCTATCTATCTATCTTTCTTTATCTTTCTCTCTACTTCTCTCTTGCAGAGAAGCAAAAATCGCACTTCGATCATGTCGAACGATTAGCTCGACCGAGGGTGAGACGGTTAAGGGTTCCATCCGAGAAAGTTAAATTAAATTCTCGCCGCCGTGTCGTTTTCGTTTCCCTTCCCGTTCTCTCTTACTCTTTCTTTTTCGAAGCATCCTTCTGAAATACGAGAGGGCCCATTCTCGTAATCCTTGGATAATCTCGAGCCTATCGCGAGATTTTTATGGTAACGCGACTACTGTGTAAACTTCACCGTGCATATTCATTATATGCTAGAGAGAAATGGGGGAGAAAAAAAAAGGTAGGAAGAACTCTGTTGATCCTACGACGATATCTTTTCTATACCGACGATTACGAGTCGATAATTTGATCAGAATTTTAACCCGTACGATCGAACTAGCACGCGTAATTACATCGAATTCGCGAGGTCTGCTTTTAAATCGGCTCCCTTAAGAGGCTTATTTGCGTCGGAATGCACGATAAAATTGCACGGAGAACGATTCGAATTTCGATAATTTGAGAGAGAAAGAGAGTGGAGAAGAGAGAGAAATAGAGAGAGAAAGAGAGAGAAAGAGTGAGAATGGAGGTAAAGAGATCGGGTAGACATTACGACGCTTCAGATCAATACAAACGAGCTCTTCGATAAACGGAAGCTGAGTAAAAAGGGAGAAGAAGAAATAGATAATAGGTAAGATGAGCTGAGATAGAAACGAGCCACTATTCGCGGAAAGAAAATATAACGAAGTACATTTCGAATGGGATCTAACAAAGTCTATAAAGAGACGCAGATATCGAGGTAAAACGAGATGACAGAAAAAAGGAAAGAGAAGAGGGGTAAAAGGTAAAAATGAAGGAAGAAATGGAGAAGGAAAAATATAGAATCATAGTCTCGTATAGAAAAGGGCCGTCCTCTTAAATAAAAGCCATAATTTTCAGATAAAACATTCCAGAGATTACGGTCGATAGGAAAATTCGACGAAACATTTTTCAGAAATTCATTGTCCATCGAAACCATTTTTGGTTTGAAAGACCTCCTACCTTCTGCCACATAGTAACATAAAATTCTGACCCATAAGAAAACTGACTCGTCCAATGTCTCGACGATGAAAGAAGAAGAAGAAGAAATGAAAGATCGAGACGGTGAAAATCGAAAAAGCGTTGAAGGGACAGAAGAAGGAAGGCAAAGGTTATACGGACATTATCCTCGGCGAGAACTTCGACGACGAAGAACGTAGAAACGTATCTTTATATGTCTATATGTGTTTGTTTGTTTGTTTGTGTGCGTACAGATACATATGTGTGTATATGTCTACGTGAGAGAGAAACACGAGCTCGATATTTCACCTCTGAAACCGTGTAACCCCTGGACGGAATGTACAGTAGCAATGGCCTCATGTATATCACTTCCAGCCTTAACCACTAGTCACCCCCTAGCTGCCCTCTTCCTAGTCGTTGCGGAGATGCTCGCTGACCGTGACGGGTTTTACGCTACGTGACTGTTGTCCTTATGGCCGAAAATATGTGAATAAGACCGTCCATTGTGATACCAAAATTGTTGTCCATGTTGTTTTTTCGCCATACTCGTTGTTCTCACGAAACAAGAAAAAGTAACCGAGCTTTCTTTACTTCGATGTTAACTGAAATTAACTTTCGCTCGACTACGTTTTGATATTACGATTGCATGCTTGGTGAACGAACTCTTACGCTCGTATGTTTGCGTTTTTCGTTTGTTTCCTACATCCATACTTCGATATAGGTTTTACCCTCCTGTAAACGCGCGATGGAGTTTGTTTTTGTTATTGGAAAAATAGTCGAGCCAATATTAGCTTCGTTTTCGATTAGATCGTAGACCGCTTGGAAAAACAGTACAAGTGTTTGTCGGACGAGAAAAATCGATTTCTCCTGTGGGCTAACGAATTCTTTTAACTTCTATAGACGAACAAATGAAGCAAACGTAGTTCATGTCTATCATCCATGCAACCGTCTTAACAATAATCTAAACAAAATTTTAGCTTTAAGAAAAAAGGATCATTACAGGTTTACTACGTATTATTTCTAAACGAATTCCAATTTTTTTTTCTTTTTTTTTTTCTTTTTTTTTTTTTTTTCTTAAATATCAGCACACATTTTCAATAGATATTTTCCGATTAATAAGATTTGATTTGCGTGTTCTGATCGTTCCTAAAGAAAAACAAACAGAGAAAAAAAAAAGAAAAAAAGAAAGAAAAAAAAAAAAGAGCATAAAACATTCACGTTCAGAAAGAAATTCGAAAGTAAGCTGAGAGACTTTATAGGAGATACTCGGTCCAGGAAGGATCACGGATATTCCATGTCGTGGCTCTTCGAGCACGTTTGAATAATAGAGCCACGCTAGTCAGAGGTCGAGCAGCCGGAGTACTCTTCTGTACCCTTTTCCAAGTACACGACTAGTCGGTGGATAGTTGTGAATAACGATGCCCTAGGGAGGAGGAACCCCTTGTCGGTCCTACCGACTATTCGGATCACCGGCCTTCCCTCACCATCAACGCCATATCTTCTGTCTGCCACGAAAATAAGGACCTACATGGAATATATACACAAATATATACGCGTACACACATACACAAACTTACTCATTCGTTCGATCTATCTTAATAGAAAAAGATACTTTTCGCAGATGATATCGCTAGAAAGTCATAGATTTTTCTTTGATCACAAACATACACACACGCACAAACAATTCTTAAAGTCTAACGCTTTGAAGAAGAAAAGAAAACGGAAGAGAAATATTGGAATTTCGTTAAAGAAACGAATCGAAGAGTTTCAGTAAAGTTACTTACAAAACACAATATAACCACGTTCGCCAATTATTTTCCTATGTTCTCTACCGTTCTTCCTGTTGGCAATGATTAAACCACGAGGAAAAATTGCGGTGTTTTCGCGCGAACCTGTTTACTCGTTCTATTTTCAGCCTCGAGTTCTAACCACCATCATCCTGATATAGGCGTACGCGAAGTTTTGTCTTCGTACTAATCCATCGTTCTTTCAGCCGGGTAAATATTTGAAAAAGGACTTTCTATTTCGTAGCAGTAGAATTAGGAAGTATCTCGAGTGGAGTGCATCAGGTAGAGAGGATTCTACGAGTATCGAAAATGTACTTAGCGAGAACGCACTCTGGCTCCTTCGATTCTACGATTGCTTCTTAAAGATTTAAAAAGGATTTTAGATTCTTAGAATTGTTCTTTCATATTGTAATAATCTTTATCTGTCTACTTTATCTGAAGATTTCTGTTAAGATTACAGACTCGACATACTTTCAACGTACACACATACATAGATTTTATGAATGAAACACAATGTTAGTAAGTCATTCTTTAGTTTCTCTTAAATCTTGTTTGTTATTCGTTCAGAATCAGTAAATGTAACCCCCTAAATGTCATGATCTTCTTAAATTAGAACAGATCGGATGATCGTTCTTCCGTAAACTTTCTCGAATGGATCGACGCGAATAATCTCTGTTAATTTATAGCTGACGTGTTATAATCCGACATAATTTGTAATTATGTGCTGAAGGAGAGTGGATGGAGATACTAGGCGAACGTTATGGACCGCCATAAATGTAAAACGCGTCGAGTATCAACGTAATTTGATTTCACCGTCGGCCAAGCCCGCGTCACACTCGCGTTAGAGCTTTCGGTTGGGGATAACGAGTCAACGATTTTATTAAAAGGGGATAGTGTCGTTCCAGCTGCGACCGTTTATCCCTCCGCTTGATTACAATGTTCTATATTATAATTTTAATAACAAAGAGCGCGTTTTTCACGTTTTGTTACAATACTCTTTTGTCATAAAGAAAGAAAAATTTTTAACAGGAAATAAAAGGCTTCGTTAATTTTCAATACTTTTACAAATTTAAAGCCAAAAAATTTATGAGGAGTTATAGTTGTACGGAAAAATTTTCGATCCGTATCGTTACTCTTCTCTCTCTCTCTCTCTCTCTTTTTCTCGCTAAAATATACAGCTGCGCCATTGGTTTCATAAATACGTCGAAGGCTTTTCGAGGGTGATGAAAAAAGGCGGGGAGAAAGAATAGCGTGCGCTTGTAGCAATGCGACTGATATAAAGCCTTGAGAAGGGTAGTAGGGCGAGAAAGAAATGTATTCGTCGGTCGAGTTACGAACTCTCGCTCGATTTAACGCACCTTGCATCCTCCTATTTTCGTGCTTTTCGGCTTCTTCTGACTACTAAATATATTACGATTACCCGCGTAGAAAATCCTGTAAAAGTATAAGGCCGATGTAATAAAAATGCCATGGAGAATTGAAAAATCAAAAATCGAAAGAAAAATGTTGTGTTTAATGGAAGAAAAAAAGGAAAAAAAAAAAATTGAGAAATGGTCCATTGTTAATTTTTTACGAATTTAAAATTTAAACGGACAAAGCTTTATTTAAAGGCGAATGAACGTCGAGATAAAAAGTTTGGATGTAGACGAAAATACGAGGGAAGCAAACCCACTGGATTGTTGGACGTTACATGTTTGATCGAAAGAGACAAAGGGACACAAGTGGAAGAGAAAGGGAATGTTAGAGTCATTGTACAGTGGATAACGTAGACACGAAAAAGGAATAAGAGGAAAAGAAGAGAGATAGAGAGAGAGAGAGAGAGAGGGAGAGAGAGAGAGATAAGGCAAGAGGAAAGCTTAACAATGCCCGCAGGGCAACGTTGTCGTACGTAAAGAGGAAAAGATGGAAGAGTAAGGAAAATGGACTAGAAGAAAAAGAAACAGATAAAGAATAAGAACCGGTAGACTACTAGACGAAGAAAAACATAAGGAGAAAAAGAAAAGTAAAAAAATAAACGAAAACACTGCGAAAAGTATCGTTCGCTCCTCGAAGGCACTGTTTAACGCGTACGTGGATACAGGTAAAGTTTACAGAGCTTTTCGCGTAGAAAGTAGAAAGAAAAGAGAAGATAGATAAAAGAAGGATGGAGGAAGGAACGGAACATTTTCTTTGCCGACGCCTTCGTCGCCCTCGGCAGCTAGCCAACGTGCCATTTTTCTAACACATCATTCGTATCTTCTCTCTCTCTCTCTCTCTCTCTCTCTCTCTCTCTATCTATCTATCTATCTCTCTCTCTCAGCTTGGACAAGCTACAGAATTATTCAGACACTTTCTACGAGCGTATTCTAATAATTCGTTGAAATGGATCCTTTTACGAAAGGGAGAGCTCATTTTCCTATTGCGGCAAATAGATATAAGAGTGTTAACGTATAGATATATTTACATACATGCATAATATAGTATTAGGTATAAAGGATGAATAGAATGCGGACGCCTCTCGAACGTGTTTCGCGCTTATTCCACGACTTCGAAAAGAGTCCCTTTAATGGATTTCCTTTGCCACCGAGACGCCACTTTCCGAGGAAATATTTCCTCGTTTAACTTGTTCGCCGGGAGAAAGAGAGTTATCGTGGTATATCTATAGATATACCACGTATATATATAGGTACTACATACACCAAGAAGGGAGAAGAAATGGGGTGGGACTGTAAGAGTAAGCTGGGAAAACTTGAAAGCGCCTAAACCGAACTACGAAGACCTCAAACAGGTGTTAAAGATGGAAGTACCGTGGAAAACCGTTCGAATTTATTGAAAAAAACGATAGAACGAATCAATCTGATTTGCTTCTTTTGATTAAACTTTTTGCAATTCTTTCGAGAGAAAAGAAAAAAACAAGAAAAAGAATAAAGAAGGAACGATATCGTTTAAAATAGAATCGTCATCGAAATATCCTAATTACGTTCTAATAATCGTTTGAGAGTGATTAAGTTCATAAAAAAAAAGTCGACTACCGGCTTATCTGAATCTGAATCGCGTTCGCGCAAAAATTCAAGTCGCACGAGATTACCGGTTAACGTGACGGAGAGGTAGAGACGGTGACCGTAAGAGAAAGATTTTCATCGTCTAACGAGGTCGGGTCACGCAGGTGAAAATAAAATGGTCGGAAGAAAAAGAATGAAATGGACTAGAAAGAAAAAAGGAAAAGAGGAAAATGATCTTTCCCGTCAAATCTTTGTAATTCCCTTACCAAGAAGGAAAAATCAGTCAAGCTGATAGGAATCGACACCTTTGATCGGTAACTCTTACAAGAAAAGAAAAGGAAAGAGAGATGGTTTCTTCCCATTCTTCGACTTCGTTTACGCGTACTATTCTTTCTTTTTTCATGGCAACTTCAATGTTTGTTCTTTTTACTGTTACAAAATCCTATCGCGAACCTGTGAATCAATGTGAGAAAAAAAAAGGAAAAAAAAAAAAAAAAGAAAAAAAAGAAAAAAAAAAGGTAAAGAACAAAATCCCTTATAGTTCGCGTAAAAGCCACGGGTATTTTCGAAATTGGAAAATATTGCCCGTTCCAAGTTAATTGGTCGTGATTTCATTTTTCCCATTTTATGATTTTATCGGATAGAAGAGAAAGAGAGAGAAAGTTATGATTTTGATCCGTTCGCGAAAGTAAAATATTGATAAAACGATTGCATCGGGCAAAAATGAAATTTAGAAAAATTTCTCATCTTTCTGAAAATGATTCTACGTATCCGATTTCAAAAAGGATATTCTCAATATGGGTTCTTGAATGTCTTGCTGTGTCGTTTTTCCTTGCTTTTTCTCGTTTCGCTCTTATGTTGGTTCCATCAGAAAATGAAAAGAAAAACGACGAGTAAGTACCTACACAAGAAGTAAACACGGATCCATTACCAGAGAAACCAAACGCACCGGAAGCGACGTTATCAGTCACGCAAAAGGTATACGTTTACACTTTTGCGGTTGGTTGCCACCTGTGTTTCTATTCTATGTCCTTGGAAGAAAGTAACTCTATTCTTCCAGGGGAAGGCTAATACGATGGTATATCTCTTTCAAAAAAATATTCTCACTAAAAATGAAAATTACATATATTAAAGAATACAAATGAATTATACGAATGAAACATAGAAAGGGATATTTCCTTACTTGAAATTCGTTGATATTAAAATTGCATTATTTAAAAAAAGAACGTAAGGGTGTTTAGAGTAACAAAACTTTGAGAAAATCTCATCGCACGTAATGGAAGGGAAAAGAAGAGGACCCCTTCAGGTTCTCTGTTATTTCGCATGCGAGTCGCGCATGCGACGCAATAAATTTCAGACTACGATCGTTCGAGGGGATAGTTTTAATGATCGCGCTCAGATCGTTCCTCGGCCATTTGAGCATTCACGAAGCACCATCGTCGATATTGAAGCGGCTGATCGATTAGACGTAGGATGCTTTACGACGTCACGCCCCTCTCTCTCTCTCTCTTTCTCTTTCTCTTTCTCTTTCTCTCTCTTCATCCCCCTTTCCTCTGTACGCGCACGCCAGTAAATATCCCCGGTAATTTTATTATTTGCCGCAAAATAGGAATGACTCGGCGTGTTCGATATTTCACCCTCCAATGCATTTACCTTGTAATCGTATCGAATTACCCCGACGAATCATTTTCTTTTATCGACTTTATCTCAAAAGTACTATTTCTTTTTCCTTCTTCCTCTTTCTATCGTTAATTTTCTTGCAAGAGAATAAAGATAATTACATTTTAAATACAATCCGTAAATCGTTTTACACTATTTCTTCTATCATCTTTTCTTACATCGACAAAACATCCAAATATGTTCGATGATATTTCCTTCGTTCTTAAAAATGACGTCGTCGAAAAATTATCATCAATCGTTGGTGTCAAAGAATTCCTCCTTCCATCATAGAAAAGGGTTCAAAGTGGGAGGAAACAACGTGATTACTATGAAAGATAGTCGGTCGCAAGAAATCGCAAAAGTAAGAATGGAAGACAAAAGATGAAGACGAAGTTTACGCCGAGTCACTGCACCTAATATTTTCCCCCACTCTAACTTTTGACAGAGTTTCATACATCCCTCTTCGGTCTCCCACTTCCCGCAAGCGAGAAGTCGCTTCACAGTTCGTAAAAGTGAACGCATATAAAAGTATGCACCTTGAATGCATAAGACGGCGAATAAAGTTCACCTTTAGAATACTTCGTAATACTTTTCATCTCTCTCTCTCTCTCTCTCTCTCTCTCTCTCTCTCTCTCTCTCTCTCTCTCTTTTTTCTTTCGTCGCTCAGCTGGTAACATATATACTCTTATCAAATATTTCATTTTGAATAATTCGTAAAATAAGTATAACATATATATAATTATTTTGTAAGAAAAAGCAAAAAAATAATTCAAGTAGAAAATAATTGAATATTCTAATAGAAAAAGTTTCCTTAAAATTACTTTTTGTTTTGAACATTTTTTTATATGTTGAGAAAGATGAGATATATTCTCAACAAGCGGGTTAAAATGAACAATCTCTAATACACGTATCTAGATATATATATATATATAGGAAAACGTGTATCGAATTTCGACCATTCCTCAGCATCGATCCGATCATTTTTCCCTTTCGAAAGATCGAAGACGATAGTAGTAGACTGCTATATATCTCTAGTTCCGAGTTGCTACAACGATTTTCACTGCTGTCAATCGACTTGTAAGACGTTCGAAAACGCGAAAAGGGCATGAGTCTATCGAAAGCTGCAAGACAATTTCGTAGATCGAGAATTCCTATCTCTGTCTGTGTCTGTATCTCTCACTCCCTTTCTCTCTTTCTCTCTCTCTCTCTCTCTCTCTCTCTCTCTTTCTCACAAAGATTCGAAATTTTCGTACGAATGGATGGGTACTCGATTTAGAAGATATTCCAAAGCATCTTCTAGCATGTATGAAAGAAAGAAAAGGACAGATGTAGTCATTGTTCGATCGTCGTCGTTTCCACTTCGCGAATATGCAATATCCGCATGCGTACGCAAGATGCATATATTTGAACGAGAGAGTAGTGTATGATCGAGAACGAAATCCTGGATAAGTATTATGTGATACATATTTATGAGCTGATCCCGGGAGTCATAAATGTCGCAACGATGTTGCTGTATTTTCTTATTTTTTTTTTTTTTTTTTTTTTTTTTTTTTTCATTAAACTCGTCTTTCTAAAAAATATTAACGAGCTATTTGAATTCGACGAAGTAATGATATCTTATGTAAAAGGAAAAAAAGTGAAAATAAAAGAAATAAAACACAACTTCCATTAATTACTTTTTAAAAGAAAAATATATAATAAGTATATGTATTTATTCCCAAGACACGTGGGTTAAAAGGTGAAAAATGATGGAAGAAAAAGAAAGATGATCGAAATGCATTTTCGTGGGAACGGAGACACCGTCCTTTTTCTACGTGGTTGTATAGCTGTATCCGTTTTCTTGAAGCCACAACGTCGTATACCAAGGTACCAATCGATCCTTCTATTCGTGCCGCCCATATTTCGCACAATGCACTTTGACTTTTATATATCGATGATATTACCGATTCGAAGAAAGCGTCGATGCATTTTGGGTTCTAAATCTATGCATAGTACGTACTTCGTCCATATATGAATGTCGAATTAAAAAAGAAAAAAATGATCTACAGTATGAATGCAGGTAACGTAATAAAAAGTGATGAATGTCGAACGAATGGAATTGAAAGAAAGATAATATATAATAAAGCAAATAAAATAGAGAGATAATATAATACATAATATAAAGAATATTATGTATTATACGTAAATATAAGTATAATACATTTTCTTTTATAATTTTTTATAGAAAATTAAAGAACCAAGAGTACCCTGTGGCATTTCTCTTTCGAGAATAAAATTAGAACTAAAAGTCAGAAGTAAGATCAAAACGTAAAGTAAAAGTTAAAAGACCTTTCGAAGAAACTCTTGTATCGAATGAAATGAAAACTTTTGTGAGTGGCTGCAAGCCTATGGGGAAAGAGCAAATGTACCGATGAATATTAAATTATTTTTCTGTATACGATACAATTCCGAGTGGTATGGTTGCTTGTTATTGTGGTGGATGATAACGGGAACTCGAACACTCCCGACACTTCCGCCAGTCTCCATGAATAATTTGAATTTTTCTAGCGCCGTGGAAAACAACCACCTGTCAATTTAACAACCGATTGCTAAACCTTCCACGCTCCACCGATGCGAACATCGAACCAACGAACAAAGATGTCGTTCTACTTCTACGATAGGATATTGAGAAATATCGAGAAATATGTGTATCATACACGATGACGTATATTTTCTTTTTTTCTTTTTTTTTTTTTTTTTTTTTTACAATAAAAAAGTTAAAACAAAAAGAATCTTGTATGATCTTGGACAAATACAAAATTGAAAAGAATGAAGTAGCAAGGACAGGGCGACTATACAACTGCAAGAGTATCGGATAAAATAGAGTACAAAGAAGATCAGAGAGATGACAGAGGGATGATATTCATTCAGGCGTGTCTAGGAAAGCTCTGGGAAGGTAAGGTAAACGTACGAAGGGTGCAAAAGCAGAGGAGGGTGGAAAGAAGTATTCTTTGGATGGGGTGCTCGTTCTCCGTTGCTTTCATCGATGATCTTCATGTCGTCATGGACACGACGACATTTTCAGCATGGACTATGTCTGCTTGTCGACGCAACGAGAACGATCTCACGAAGAGAAAAATATTTATTCGTTCGCGATGGAAGAAAATCTTGCTGGTTATGTCCAGTCCTATCTAACTTTTTATTCCATTTCGTATCTATAAATGTCACCCTTTAAAAATATCCACTTTTTTTTTATTCATCCCCCTTCTCACACTTTCTCTCCCTTTTTCTCTCTTTCCTTCGATTCACAAGACACATAGTCTTTTGCGAATTCACAAAAGGAATGTCGAAGGACGAAGGCTGGCATTTTTCGAGCATCGATCGTACTAGAAATCGGATATCTTCGAGAGGGTAGAAAGGCTCATGGAACGAGGCAAACGAACTGCTTCGAAATGCCGGCTTTCCAAGCGAATATAGACGAGGAAGGGGACCTTTCAAGAAGGATCGAACGAGACTCGAACGACTCGCGGTTTTCGCAAAATAGAACGGAATACGGAAGAATATAGAAAATTGACGGTTAGCTAGATATACAGAGTGATTCTGCAAAACTCTCACTACTACCGTTCCTCTCTGAAGTCAAGTATTCTGAAGGGATGCCAAATGCATTGGGTACCTTCTATACGTACATGTATAGCTCTCACGTGGTACTATTTGATAGTACGTATTATTCCTCGTAAAGAGGCGCGCCTCTTTACGAGGAATAAGCTCTCGCCCATATATATATATATATATATATATATATATATATATATATCTCGCGTTTCTATTTAATGAAATATTCTCATCGGGGATATACGTAAATGTATAAATGCGCGAAAAGCGAATTCGTCGATGCCACGAGAAAAAAAAATTTTTTCTCTCTAACACCGAGCTTCCACGATCTTTCAATTTTCTTTCATTTTCGAAAGCCGAATGACTTTATGAATTAACGAAGTATTTAATCACGGTGAGTACCGTGATCTAGAGAAGGGGAAAAAGGAAAGGAGAAAAAAATTCGTTTTTAAAATAAAAAAAAAATAAGATGTATTTCTCAGTGTACGAGAAGAGAAGGAGGAAGAAAGGAAGAGAGTATAAAGTGGCTAAGCTGCCAAAGTTACGAGCGTTTTTGGTTCCACCATTCTCGGATGCTGGCGTAATTTCGAAAAATATACGGTCCTGGATACGACTTAAGGGAATTTACTCTATCTATCTCTTTCTTTCTTTTTTCTTCCATCTCTCTCTCTCTCTCTCTCTCTCTCTCTTTCGGGTTACACTCCAACATGCTCCTTTCTGTACTTCCGATACGAACTTTCGTTTCACGTACGCGCTCATCGTTTGAGAAGAGAAGTTGGAGGAAGAGGCAAAATAAATTGGCGAGCTCAGGCGACGGAGCTTCGGTCGATTTGATTTCGATCCTGGAATGGGTAGAGTACTCCAGTCTCGCGTTAATTACCGGCAGTTTCGGCATTTCGCCGCTCTTTAAGTACTATCTAGAGATTAAAGTGGCCCGACTCTATATACCAATCCGACAGACCCGAGAAAGCGAAAGAGAAAAAGAGAAGAAGATGCTCGTACCTTTCAGTTGTTTACAATTTATAATCCTATAACAGATACTTAGGATTACTTACAGGTGCGTGCACCACTTCTTGCTATGCGAACCACCGTCGGTGAATACGAATCTGTAAACAAAGAAGAAAAAAAGATATAATTAAACATAATAAATAGATACATTAAATTAAACAAAATATCTTGTAAAAATTCTCTTTTGAGAAACTCGAAAGGAATATTAATAATATTTTGAAAAAATTCATTTTATTCGTATAAACCTAAAACTATGGGAATTCCTATAAAATTATAATTAATATTCCATATTGCTATATTTCAAATGGAAGATAATGTTTCTATATCTTTTCTCGTTATTAATGATATTATATTACTCTAAGAGAGATTCACGACAGTAGAACAACTTTGTGTTTCTGCTTACTCGAACGAATCATCATTCGTGTAATGAATCTAATTAAAGTGGAAAATACATGAGAAATCAAAGACGACGATTTGGGACGATAACGGGACAATTAAATTTCGTCTACTTAGTTCTAACTCGTTATCGTACACATATGCGTTCCGTTAAAGGACAATTACTTTCTTTCGAATTTCGAAACTCTTAAAAAAAAAAGAGAAATAAAAGAAACGATGGAATAGACCTTTTCAATGGGGAAATCCTTATGAAAATAGTCGTCGTATACGAACGAAGAGACCGACTGTACCTGAAATCCGCTCAACGGAAATCTTTCTCCGCTGGAATATTTAACGACCGAGTGAATTACGAGGGAGGAACCAACCAGTGAAGGTAGTGGTAATGATGGTAGTAGTTGCAGGCTATGGTAGTGGAGAAGGCAATGAAAATTGCAGAGAAAATCGTCTCTTAAGCGGATGAAAATTTGAAAGTTCCTGGAGTCACTTAAAAAACACTTTAACGTAACAGGGAAACGCTCGATGAACACTTCAATAAATAAAAAGCATAGCGTTGCTATTTCTTGGTATGCGAGATTATGAAGAAGCAACAAATAACAATGAATCTCTAACTTCGTATTCATGCCTTCGGAAGAAATTATCATCTTCGATCGGTAAATCCATAGAAATCGCCTTTCTAGTAATATAATTTCTATAAAAACCAATCAGAACAATCGTGATATATTTATCTTTTGAAAATGCATCGAATGTATTCAGGAAATACTTACAACATAAATAGCAAAATGGAATCTAATAAGAAACTAATTATATAACCTGAGAAGATGGCATACTTGAACAAAGCAAGAAGTATGACGGCGGAAATGATACTTAAGTGGGAGTTCTCAGGTGAGTAGACATCCGACGCACGTGAAATTCATTTCGCTCATTCATTAAAGATTTTAATACCGTTCGAAATGGAAATCCATCATAAATTAAATCCCTTTGGGGGTCGAACGGAATGTATATATCTGTATGAAGGGAGAAAAGTTATATCGATATATACCGCTTCCAATACGATGCTGTAGCTTCCGATTAAATTGCAAAATGGTCTGTCATGCTTGACAGATTTTTGCGAGTTACAGGAAACTCGCGATCGATGTTCACCCGATGTATATTTAACGAAACAAGAACACCATCTACTCGCCGCATTTTTCTAGGGTACCCTACTGTACCCCTGTGGGAAAGAAATTAAAAACTTGCCAAGCTTTTACCAGTTACTTTCATTACGCCAAATCGAAGAAGTAATTGGAAATCGTTGGACTGCGAACAACGTGCAAGTGCTTTTTCCATTTTTTTTTTTTTTTCTTTCATACATTCCTTTTTCCATAACCAGTACTTGAGAATATTTGATCGACTATTTTCGAAATGAATCCGGCACTCTTTTCGAGCTATTAGGATCATCGAGTAGATAAAGAGCTATCCATATTCTAATAAAGGAACGAATATATTTAATTACCAGGTGAAATTGCAAACGTTCTGACATATCTCATAAGTACTCGACGCTTATTAGACGGCAAAACGTTCAAGGAAAATTCATTGAGCGAAGGAAATATCTTAAACCCTTCGGATCAAAGGGCGTCTCTCGAAAGATGTTAAGGGGAACGTGACGAGCGTAAAAACGTTAAAAAGCATTGGGAGAACAGTCTCTCTCTCTCTCTCTCTCTCTCTCTAGCTATATATCTCTTTCCCTCTCTATCCTGTGGTTGGTGCAACAGAAAATAACCGGAAATTCGTAGCTAGAACCGCTCGTAGGAACGCTCGGTTTTGCCGTCTCCTCTTCGTCGGTTCACCGGTTATAACACCGGCTGGTAAAGGCACGTAACCTCCACATGTTCACGCACTGTGACGTTCGCACACTCCACACGTCGTATATCCCACAAGAGCACAAAAAGAATGAAAGAGAGAGGGAGCAAAGGAAAAAAAAAAAAAAAAAAAAAAAAAAAGAATTAAAAGGTGGCACTATCCAGTTTTCCCGTCGTTTTCTTCGCGATACAGCTCTCGCTTCTCTGCAGACTCTATGTATTTTGCCTCTCCCCCCCTCCCCTTTAATTACACGCGTTACTTAGACTCGTTAATTAGCCCTGCGGACGGGAATTAGAAAAACGGAAAGGGTGGATGCGAGACATTGTAAGTAGGTACTTGTGCGTCGAGCGATAACCTTCTCTCTTTAACAAATTTTTCTTCGCTCTCTTTCTCTCTCTCTTTCTCTCTCTCTCTCTCTCTCTCTCTCTCTTTCTTTCTTTCTTCCTCTTTCTTTTTTTTTCCTTCGTTTCTTTTGACTCGAGACTGGAATATTTCGCTGACCCAGTTTCCTGAGACTAATTGGCGAGCCAATCCCGCTGATTCGATCCTTTAAACGTTTTTCTTTCTGTTTCCTTTTCTTTTTCCTTTCTGCAGCTTCAGAAAATTATTAATACTCCTGTCAGACAAGACACTTTTTTGAGAGGAAAGTGTCGACGTAGGAACTACGGAAGATCTATTTTCTTTTAAAAAGAATACATTTTTGACAGTAAGAAAGAAAGAAAAAAAGAAACAGAACAAATAATTTAGATATTTTATAATTCATTCTATTTTTCCTTCGAACCTTTATTCTTTTCATTTTTATATTTACTATAGAAAAATACTAATTAAAAATCTACGCAAAAATAATCTCTCTTTTCTCTCTCTCTCTCTCTCTCTCTCTCTCTCTTCTCTTTCTCCTTCTCTTTCTCTCCTTCAAATATACCAATGGCATACGATTAACAAGTTTCACGTTTCGCAGATCCATCGAGGAGATCGAACTCCTCGAGAGTTTAATTTCCGCTCTCGTGCTCCTTTGTGTGGAAAACGCGCGAGTATCGTCAAATCTAGACGAAGATTCTATCGGCAGCTCCTCAAACTCCTTCTCTCACTTTTCTCAGACACTTGGATGGTTCAATAGCACGACGGAAAGAGAAAAAGAAGCTCGCGTAAATCGATCGCGAAATTATGAAGTATAATATACCGAAGACGTCTTCAAGACCCTTTCTCCTCGTGCTTTTTTCTCAATCTCGGGGAAGCGACGTTTCTATGTGGGGATTCTACGAAAAAGGTAGATGACAGAGCACCGAAGGAGAACGAAGAAAAAAGATCCTTTTTCCTGAGCGTGAATGGTCGCTGTAGAATTCGCGCTTGGTGACTTTTATACGTGGACATTTCTAGGTCCGACCGTGTTTGTATTGGTACGATCTGAAAGGAACCGAGAGATAGACTAAGAGAAATGCTTTCTTCTATTTACATCAAAATTCTTTTCTCTCTTTTACCTTCTATATTCTTTTCCGAACTTACGTCTATCTCAATTACCGATTTTCCATCGTCAATAGTTTTCATTTATCTTGAAAACGCTGCTTTTCCAATATTTTATGTTCACATCGAGTGTATAGAAAAAGAAGATAAATTTCAGAAACGAGGCTACCGAAGCGTTTTGAACTTTGCCTAAAAGCGCTTAAAGAAAAGAAAAGAAAAAAAAAAGGAGAGAGCTATAAAAGAAATGCATAAAATCTAGACGACTCCGTTTCACCGTTCTCTATTTTATCACGGGAACTTCGTTGCGTGTGACCTACTTTCTCATTATCACGAAACATAGTCGGAGAAGGAAAAGAGAGAATGAGAGAAAGATCCGGGAAGAGAGATCGTAATAAACACAAAGCAAAAGACGACGGTCGCGCGCGCGTCCTTCTAATCTCGAAAGAATTTCCCTTTGTAATTCCATTGCGACTACGCTCGGCGAATTCTAAACAAAAAGGACGAAAGGCATTTTATATCCTTCATGCTTCCAGACAGGAGAATCCTTTCGACGAGTAGCGCGATACTCGGAAATTACTCCCTGAACTTTCGCTTAGAAATCTTTTCCCTCTTTCAACGAGCCAAATTCGATTACACCGTATCTACTTTATTGAGCGATAATGGATAACTGAAAAAATATTCGTCTTCTTGCCGAATCAATTTTTGTGGTTATTTGCGTATCTCAAATTTATTTTTCCAAAAAAAAAAACGACGAGTAGCCCCCCCCCCAAAAAAAAAAATAAAACATTAGGTTGATAATCCATGCCGTCATAAAACTGATCGATAAACCGTTCATCGACAAAGTGTTAATAGAAAACCGATTACAAATCCATCGAACATGTCGTAAATCATAAAGTTTTCCCTAACGAATACGTTTATACGTTAATAATTCACGCATTGTGTCGATAAATTTACAGAATAAGGAATCTAGGAAGGAAAGGGTAAAAAGACACGAAAATTCACTATGAAATTTCTAAAGGATGGAAATGCTGAGATTTTGCTCTATATCATGGACCTCTCGAGGCTTGGAAAAAGTTTACCACCCATCGCTAAGGAAATATATAGCACCCCATAGTGCAGTGTGCTATGTTACCTTCTACGCTGAGGGAATCCTGTGGTATTCGCGAACCACTATCTCGCAGTGCATATAACTACTCGTTATATCGTGCGAGTTACTGCGATAAAATATAGGAAGTCGCGTTATAATATCAGCGGGAACTGTGTCGTTCTTGCTAGTGTCGCTTGAATTTACCCTTTCCTCGAGATTCCGAGAAAAGATTCGTCTAAGCGCGTTCCTATGTAGATATACCTTATATGAATGTGCTTGAAAATAGTATACTGTAAATATATGAAATGCTTCGAGTTTACGACGAATATCATTTAAACATACCCTATGAATATTTCCTGTCATAATAGTGAAAATGAATAGTTGCCTGTGTCGATCTCTGTTTTCTATTCTTTATTTAAATTTTAAGTATTTATAATTCACAGACTTTCAAATCCTCGTTTCCGGGGACACATGTTGAAATAACGTATTAATTATCATCCAACGTAACAACGAACGTTGCAATCAACGATCTCATTACGCCCATTCGTCCTAGAAACTTTTTCGTTACTTCATCGTAAAACGAGACCCTTCTTCTTCAATGCATCTTTACGTAAACTCGATATAGACCTTACATAAGAATCACCTTATTTCACGGTAAAAATAACAGTAATACAATATCTGTCGCAAAGAAATTTCTCGGCTTTTTTCAGAATGACATATACGAGATGAGCTCATCGATATGCCGTACCAACGAATTACCCAATGAGCATTCCGAATATACCAAGAGCAGGCTACAGGTAAAGAGAAGAGGGAATTGGAGTGGATTTATCGTTGGAGATCTCAACGCGAAATCACCAACATTTATATCATGGTCCAAACACATCACGAATTTGGCCTTTTCTCGAGGGGGTGTCTTCAGCAATAACGAGACAATTATTAATCTCTGCGTGCGATAAACGTAATAATTGAAGAGCCTCCGAGCAGCCTGGTCGACATTAATTGTTATTGCTGATGCTATTAATTCTCGGTGAGGAGAATCCGACGCTATTAACTGTACATACGACGAGTTACTATAGTTACACATATGAATGTGTATACATATGTGTACACGTGTACGTATGTGTGTGTATCTGTAATAAATTCACATGTATCAAAAGTAATAATATTCCATGCGTGCGATTTGTGAACGAATCGTTTATCCTTTTCCCCACCACCAACCTTTGTTCGGTATGCCGTAATACATTTGCTTATTAATTCTCGATCTCTGTTATTCCGCCAACTCCGTTGTGTTTTCTGAGCCATAATGCCGGATAAATTCATTATGACAGGTAATTAGCCTCTCTCGCCACCCTTTCCCACTTTCTATAGTCCATCCCTTGGTTTACTCTCCTCCGACGTTAAATGTCGCCGTTTTTATCACGAAGATGAAATATATTCAGCTCTTTCGACACGAAAGACCGCGACTAATTTATTCGCCATACCTTCCGTTCGAAATTATCACCCTGCTCGATATAATCCCTTAGAACGTAGTATATCGAAATGCGATAATGCTTATTAATCTCTTACCATATGTACAAGTAGTACGGACAAGGCAAACGCTATTCTCTAACTCTACCATTTTTCTCTAAAAATATTCTCGCCAAAGTATATAAATACTGAATACATATTTGTTCGTTCGTTACGATATATTCTCATATATTATACTTAATACTAAAAACAAAATGTATATCTGAATTCCGGTATCGTTATTAATAACACGTTTTATTAGCTATAGGCGATCGTATTAATAAATTATCTTTGTGTCCAAACGTACACTGACGATATAGAAAATGATTTTTCTCACAGTACAAAAATTAATTCATGATATTATAAATCTTTATCGATAAATAATCAGCGTTCGAAAATGAAGCTTTTCGAAAATATTTGAATTAATAATTCGAAGAAAAATATTTGATTATAAAAACGAAAGAAAAAATATCGATGTATTGATCGATTTCGATTGCTCGAGGAACAAAGATAAATGAGAGTCAATATGATTATGCTTCCTGCACTTCAGCAAGTACTTCGTTCTTCTACTCTTGTACTCATACAGCATCATTTCTTCCTAACCCTCCCTAGACAGTTCCGCAATCAGTTATTGTACCTTTAAACATCGGTGCGTGGATACACATCGTATCCCCGTGTCAGCCACGTAATTGCAAGTAGTACGATGCAAAAGCGAACACATTCATAAAAAAAACATAGAAATGCATACACTCACGTTTAGTCAACGATAGTCGTCGCACTAATTATGAGAACGGGGTGGATGAATAAGACAAAGGCAGACGACGATGAGAGAAAAAAGGACGAAGCGGAAAGATCCTCGGGATATGTACTCCTTTAGTTTATATACGTGTGCCTATGCGTGTGCACAATGTGCAACACGCGATTCCCACTGGTACATCGCGCGCCATTGTGAATTCTCACAGTCGTCGAGAGTGCATTCACTTGGTGGCTCAAGAAGTCGTCGACCGTAATATCTCGTGCAACAGAGAATATCCTCTTGGACACTTTCGATCGCGCGTTCTCTTCGATAACTCGTATCACATTGTTCCTCATTGTACGAGCTGTTTACCTCAACGTAGATATCAATGACTTTGATCAAAATTAAAAATGATCAAGTTCGACTATTTTATCGTCGATCGAAGAAATGGTCATATTTTGTTTTTACGCTTATACCTTTGATAACAACAAGCGTCTTTGTTTGTTCTATGGAAAAAAAAAGACACTCTTAATCAATTTGATCGAATGCATTTGAGAATTGTTCGAATATGTACAAAAGGTATACAAAGTCTAAGTGATCTATCAAAGTGATTTAAAGGTTATCTTATCAAAACAATTATTGTTTACCGAGAGAATAAAGATTTCTAATTACGTGTAAAAATTATTTATTAACTACGTATCTCTTCAGCTCTTTGTTAAGTAACTTAAAGTATAACACATTTGTAAACGCCCTAAGAAAAATATATACCATATACAGCAAACATTCTAAAGCCTCCATCTATGATCATAGCGAAAGCTTTTACGGCCTATACTCTCTGTTCGGGTAATGGCGCCATTTGTATGTAGAAGCTGGCGTTTTCGCTCTTGGCACATTTACTACTGCAGGACGAAAGGAATATGTGCACCTGCTGAAGCGAATCTTCAGAAAGCTAGTGAGAAAGAGAGACCCTCCTAGATATCGACCTTTTCCCTCTCGATATACGATAGCCTTCGAATCCCTGGACACAATTGTACGGAGTATAACGACCTCTATAAAGTGCGAAGAAGAGTTCCGAGAAAGAAGGAAACTCTTTGCTTTAAAAATGATCTCTATTGTGAATATAAAGGATACATCAGACGAACAGAATATCCCTAAAATGTTATATAATATATTGTATTAAAAAAACGATTAAAGAAAACTTAGAAATTCTTTGAATAGTAAAATTTGAGACATTTGTAGATCCTTAAGTGCAACGTCTATTGGTCCATCCAGATAGGTATATAATGAGATATAGCAACGGCAGGACCCTCGATGCATTAACTGCAGCTGTCGTAACATTTCTGGACAAGACGGAGCAAAGCCATGTCGCTACATTATGCACATGTGGGTCGCGCGATGGATCGCGTCGATTTCAACGGTCATGATAATGCTAAATTCGAGCCGATCTCAATGCCAGTAACACACCTTGGTAGCGAAATCGTGAGATGGATGACTAAAGCACATCTTGGAGAGCACTTACAATCGTCAATAACTGAGAACAAAATGTTTAATCATCCGCTAACATCGGTTAATTATTATTGATCGCAATTTCCCTATATACGGATTTGCTATACAGGCTATTATAACAGATTGTAATAGTAGAAATTAAAGATATAATATGTAATATGATGATATTAATAGTAAAATCTTAATAAACATTATAATCGCTATAAATAAGGTTATTAACAAATTAAAAATATAAATAAATAAATATATATATATATATATATATATATATATATATATATATATATTGTATATCTTATAGTATTATGTATATATATATATGTGTGTGTGTACATATAATAAAATAATACCATTATTAATATAAATATTATACCATAATATGATTAAAGTCGACGATCTTTTCCCATGGCAAAGCAAAATTTCTCATATATCAATTCCTAGAGAAATGTATAAATGTTTGAACGATCTCGCAAAATGCTGTTTACCCGACGGCGTCCCAAGTTCGACTGCCTTCTCGTAGTTCGAAACAACGTTATCTATTGTTTGTTTTTATCCTTATACATTCGATAAGTAAATAAACGCGTTTATCCGTAGAATAAGGAAAAATCATCTTCTAATCAATTTGGAGAATAATAATCATTGTTTTGCGATTTACTACATTGAAAATCAATAATATGTATGTAAATATAGTAACGTGATTGCAAAGTAACGATCATTTGATTAATACAAACAACGTCTTTCGATATTTCTAATTATCGACGAGATAAGACTTCATCAAGCATCCTAATGGCGTCTCATTAGCTAATCGGAAATGTATCTCCGGCTACCAAGAAACACGGTTGCCTTCCGGCTAATTCGTTGAATGTAGCTCACGTCAAATTACTTCATCAGTAACATTTCCGATGGGAGCAAACCGCCGTCAGTATCGGTGCATATATACGTCTATCGATTCAGTGATGATAAGTATTGGAAATGTCATTTAACCATGATCCATGCGCGTAACGTGACATACATATTTTTTTTTTTTCTTTTTAACTGTTTGAAATAAATAAAAAACCAAAAATTGGCCTTTCTATTTTCACAGATAAACTTTATTCATGATAAAATGTACGTAAAATTTCCACGTTGTAAAATTTTTTCCTTTTCAACTAAATGCAATAAAGATACGAAACGACGGTCTTTCATTGTTTCCCTTAAAAATTTTAAATATATAATTAAAGTTCTAACATTACAAAGTCTAATCTTAATCAACCTGGTCATTAATTTAATTAGATAGTTACACTAGTATTCCGCTCATTTTGAGAATTCTATGATTACCTTTCGTTTAAGCGAGAGACGTTAATTGAATCTACGAATATCACGAAACGTCTACTTTTAAAGAGCGTCATCTGGCGAAGCCCGATTCAGGAATGAAGGATGCTGCAAGTGCTCTGGACCGCGGTGATACTTGACGACCTTCATTGAAGAGAGATAGATAGTGGATCTATCGGAGCACTCGTGCGACTATCCTGGACTATCGTCTTGGTGGATGGGGTAGAGTTAGTAACTAAATGAGTTTCTCACTAACAAACCCACTGGTTCGAAACGATGTCACTGACAGTCGGTGCAGAAAAGGATAGAGAGAATTGGTTGGAATCGATGTGAGATGAAGTGAAGTGAGCAATGACCAAGAGACTATGTTAGTATCATTTGAAAGTTCTTACATTACGTGATACGATGAAAATGAAAATAGGAAAAAAGATCAAATAAAAATAAAAAAAAAAAAAAGCTTATTGAACGGAGCTCAATGAAGTATTCTAATTAAAAGAAATACCATAGTTTCTTTTTACCTAGTTTTTAAAAATATTCTCTATAACGAAAAAAGCTCAAGGGTTTTCGTTTGAATTAGTTATCACCCATTATCTGTCATTTATCTTATAGGAGGATTAAGCTCTCTCTTTCTGTGAGAGACTCGTACTGACATGAAAAATGCATCACCTTTTCTCCGTCTGCAATGGAGTTCTAGAAAATAGATTTACATGTAAAGTTTACGCGCTTCATCGATCTTACCAAACAATAAGTCATGTTATAGCGAATAAATCGAATACGTGATAACACACACCCATCATCAAACGGAACAACAAATAGCACCCAAGAGCTCGGTATCTTACACCGTTGTTATTATTATTCAATGAAAATAAAGTGCATATTCAAATCCCTCGATAATGTTAGAAAAGGAATGCGAAACTCGATTCGGCCAAAGTTTGATTTTCTTTCCGCCAACTCGATTATGGAAAGCAAAAATTCCCAAAAGGATCGGGTCACGACTTTGCTAGCTAGAAGACGATCGACTTTTCGCGCTTTTCTAACCATAGCAATACCCTGTGGGATAGAACGACAGAGAGATCGGCTGGTTGCATTAATGTTATCGAGATTCTCGTATGAGGGTGGAAGGAGAGAGCGCAAACATCGTTGTCGTGGGTAGATATTCAAGAAGCGAGCTTACGGTGGGAAGATAGAAAGAAGGGGTAAGTTGGAGTAGGGTTGGCGATGGGGGTAGAAATCGTAGAGGGATGAGAGACGAAGATGGTTAGTCGCTTTTCTCGTATTCTCAAAAGGATAGGTACTTTCACTCGAGAGGCAAGGGAGGAAGAGAAAGAGAGAAAGGAGAAGAGGAGAAAGACGAAGAAGGTAGCCGAAGAAGAAGGAAGGGTGGAATCGAGCACTCGACAACTTGTGGATCGTTTCATTATCTTGGAGTGGTACTAGCGCGCAACTTCTAAAGTTTGCCGCACAGAGTCAGGCCATCCAGCAGAGCAGAATAATCATATTACTGGGACCCACCCTTTGGCAGCCACCCTCTTGACACGAACCCTAGCCTAAGCAGCACCGCGAAATTCCTTCCCGCCATCTCTATTATCATCGGTGTAAATGCCTGCTTGTTTAAATGCCAGACGCACCTACGATACTCGTGAGAATACCTGCGATAACATCCGATTATTAATCGAGAAGCTTTGAACACATACCAGTATCCTGTTTGATCTATACTGTATAAGAACAGTGGTAGAATGTTTGTAACCGTTTAAGCAATAGGAGAGCTTAATGCTTAACATATTTGTAATTTCCTTTAGTTACAAAGGTTTAATATTAATATTAAACAAGGTTCATATTTTTATCAGTGTATCGTAAAAATTGAAAAAGTCAATGAAACTATAAACGATCGTTCTTATTTACTTTCCGAATCATAACCATTTTTATAATGTATTCATTTCAATAAGTAATTCATTCCTCAACATAAATTTTGTGCAAAGAGCACCAGCAAATTTGTTGTACACTTAAAAACGGCTATGATGTAATATAGTAATGGATGAGACTATGTTGACTTTCCAAGTATTTGGGTCTTGGAAAGAGTAACTCTTAAATCTTGGAAATATAAGATAAACACTCACTTTTTTAGTCGAAAAAATTTCAATTCGAAACTCCGATATTATATATTTAACATGGGAGCGAAATACTCTCGAATTTTCTCTATCCTTCTTTTTTTTTTTCTTCTTTTTTTTTTTTTTTTTTTTTTTTTTTAGACACAGAAAAAAGCGTTTGCTCGTTATAACTTTTGATAGAAATGGATTTTTTCCAATCTATTTCAAGTTCTACACGAACCATGACATTGATGGAAATGTTGCCTAAAATTTTAGATTGATTGCCTAAAAAAAAATTCAAAAATGTCGTCCAATTTATTATAAATACTTTAATATTAAAAATTAACGAAGCAGCAGTAAACTTTCGTTGAACGTGAAAACGCTTTGTTTCTAACTTTAAACATATTTTAATCTTAATGAATCGTATCATAAAAGTGCAACGAGGTAGATCGAGTGTAGCTATTATGCAAGATTGCTAACACGAACGCTTGATAATCATTGTGATGATTGACTTAAAGAGAGGTCAGATGCTGGAGGCGAATATTCGAATGATCTATCGAAAGAAAAATTTTATTTATCACAAATACGAAATGCCATTAAAGTTGGTAACGTCAAACCTAGATCCCTGTTTTTTCTCTTTTCCTTTTTCTTAATTACTTAATTGCTCTGAGCACGAAATGATTCAAGAGGATACTATCAAAACATTTGAAAAGGCACCACAAGAAAAAGGATTAGATACAGTATTCTTTCGTACTCCAAAAAGTTAGTATTTTCTTTTGCGGCACTTATATTGCTTGTTTGTTTCATTCGTTTCTTTTTACAAATAAGAAAACAATAGAAAACTCCAAAGTCATATTGCGCAAACTCGCTTTTAAGATCAATAAAACTCGTCAAATTATAGAAGATTATATTTGGTATCGTGTACGATTTGCCAAAAAAAAAAAAAAAAAAAAAAAAAAAAAAAAAAAAAACAAGAAAAAAGAAAGTGTGGAAAAAAATAGGGACATCCCAGAGGTAAATAAAACTTTGATAAAAGACTCCGGGCGGATGTTAAAGAAGTAAAAGGAGGATGCCACGCGTCTTTCCTTCTTTCCTACGCGGTTACCATCAATTAGCTTCAGCGAAAAGTTTCAGCCGTCTAGGAGGTGAGCATCAAAAAGATAGGAGGTTCGAAGGAGGAGTTGGAAGGAGGAGTTTCGAAGCGATCTTGGTGAACGAAGAGGAGGAAAAAGAAGGAGGAAACCACTGAGATCGCCCGCGGGAAAGAGACGACTAGAAAAAGAAGTAAAGCACAGACAAGACGATGAGGAAGCGATACGAGAGATTCAGGAAGAGAGGAGATAAGCTGTTGGAATGGGAGGGAAAAGAAGGAGAAGAAGAAGAAACGAGAATAGAGAGCAAGCGAAGCGAACGAACGGTAATTAAATTTGCAACTGTTAATCAAGTTCGAGCGGATCGATGCGAGAACCGCAGAGGCCGCAAAAGAGCACCGTCCGACGGGAGGATCGATGTCCTCGCGAGCGGAATGCGAAGGGGAAGGGACGAAATAGGTGGAAGAGAGGAAAGGCCAGACGGTCAATAAAATCGGCCAAATAAACTGACGTTCTACTGGAAGGAAGCGGTACTTGAAACTTCACATTGGAAATGACCATGACAATGACTGAGAAAGAGGGAGAATGAAATAGAGAAAGGGTACTCTTGTTCTTCGACCCTATAATAGCGCTCTTCCTGCACTTTCATTGGCCTAATCGCTCCAATCGTTCCTAAGATCAGCCGTTTAGTAAACGTTCGTTCTCGTGTAAGCGACTCGTACGAAAGGAGTTCCTTTGCTTTCGGACGAGAGAACCGGAAGTTGAAATCACGAAGACGCGTCAGAGACAAACGATCATTTTCCTCACGAGAATGATATCATGATTTGATGACTTCATCGCTCATCTGACGCGAAGCAATGAAGAATTATCACGCGATGCGGAATAATTCTCCGAGTTAAGCAAGAACAGAGATTTATCTTTGTTAAGTGAGGTTCCATCTTCTTCTTCTTCTTCTTCTTCTTTTTCTTCTTTTTCTTTTTCTTCTTCTTCTTCTTCTCCTTCTTCTTCTTCATCCTCCCTTTAGTTCCGATATGAAGTTCGTAGAAGTCTAAAGAAAGTTTATAAGTTTCATTAAGAAGAAAGTCTCCAATTTCGTGTAATTACGTGGAGGCCAACTATTCTGCTTTTTTTGTTCTATAAATTCGATATAAATATACCAACATTCAATTAGTCTAACACAAAGTCTTACGTACTACATAAAGTCTTAGGAAACCTTAAGGGATTACGATACCCTTTAACTTCCTCTGTCTTAAGACGGATAGTATGACCGAAGTCTACCGCATGTAAACTGTAAAAGATATCGTGATATACAAACTTAGCAGTCTTTGAAATTTCAAACAGCGATCCCTTTTCAAGCACGCTCAAGGATCACGTTTTCATAAACAGATGGAAAACTATCGACCTAAGGAGTCTGTTCAATTTAAAAAGCATTAAATCATGATTCGTGTCTTCTGAGTCTTACAGTTTTGCTGTGCTTCAAACCGCCATTAAGAACATTTTTACATCGATTCGCACATTGGATAGCTTTGGTGGTGGTAATGGTGGTGATTGTGGTGATGGTGGTAGTGGTTAGAACTGGCAACCATCGAAGAGAGGAGAAACAAAAAAATCGCCGAATAGAAGCGGCAGAGTCCAGGATAACATCTCGACGGTAACGAATGGCTCGTCGATTCGCCCTCTTACCCGTGTCTCGTATATTGCCGCATATACTGGGTGATTCGTTTGCAACCTCCGCGTTCTCTACAGGAACAAAACGAATAGAAGATATACCGAAGCTCTTTGCGGTTTGAAAAAAACTGCATCGAGTATAGGATCGCTTTAATAACTTCGTGTAATTAAATGGCGCGATGTTGGAGATGATACCTGATTCCTCGATATCCTCGGTGATTTCACGAGAAAAAACTTCCATTATCAATAAAAAGCACATGTTGTACCTGCGAAGAAAAGGATAAAACGTTTTAAAAATCCAAGAAAGAATAAGACTTTTATTTGCATTCGTGAGGATTTTAAAACCGCCAGGGGGCCAAAACCTCATCGGTTTCAAGTTCGTCTCGCGTTGCGGTTTAATGAAAAGCGCGTCCCTCGCTTTCTCACCTCTCTCTCTTTCTCTCTCTCTCTCTCTCTCTCTTTCTCTCTTTTTATTTCTTCTTTCTATCTTCCTACCCGAGAAAATCCTGCGCGTTCATACTCGACGACGACACTTTTATCGGCGTTTTCTCCTTCGTCTTTTATCATCAAAAGAAGAGCCAGAGAATCCTACGATCCTGTCTTGGCTTAATCCGCCATCCCTCTCCAATATCCCATCCTTCAGCTAGTAGAAAACTCGTATTTCTTTTAACTGAAAAGAGGACCGACGATCATTAGAACGAACTTTAATGACAAAGTGGAAGGAAGATCGTCATAAATTGGAGAATCGCAGCAGCTTCGGGAGATGGCTTTTTATGTCCGATCATTGCACAGTTCTTACCACTCGTCTTTTTATATTTTCTTCTTTCTTTTTCTTTTTCTCTCGCTTTTAGTCCATCTATCGTAGCTTTTACGGGAGAAAACACCCTCGTTGAAAACGTGCCTAACGAACGGAAACGAGCTCAACCGAGCGATTCGAGAACACGTCGTTTCGTTTCTCGCGGCCACTTTCACGAACCAACCAACGGCCACAGGGAATAGTCGAACATGTTCTCTCACCTTTACCCACGATCCTTTTCGAACGACGAGAGTAATCGTTCGCGATCATCGTCGTTAAGATCGTTCGAGACTATCAAGTTTACTTCCCTTCAGCTTTTTATGATTCTCTTCGTACGATTCCTCATGTTGTTTCCTATTGTTCAATCATGTAATATGTTTTGAACGATGAAAAAATGATTTAAAATAAAATATAATGATATCTTAAATTATAATTAAATTCACTATCATATTAAGATTCCAATGATCCCGATAATCATAAGTTTCAATTACAAAAAGTATCTATGGACTTTAAGAAAGTCAGTATAAAATATCATAGACATTAACGATTTCTCTAAACACGTTGCTTATTTAAATAGCAATTATTAATGACTGATCATTGTATCTTCTAAATATATCGTATAACATTCACCCGATTAATTATCGCGATGATTAAAACGAGCCCTGCTAAAGTCAAAAGTGATTTAGCCCAACTCTTACAACACATAACGCCCGATACGTATTTAATTTACATTAGTACACAATGTTCGATAGCTATTAATCAACGGGCAGTAGCCCGATATCGAAATTGCGTCGTTCGTTGAGATCATATTCCATTAATGACGAAGCTATTACTTAATGACTCGTTACTATAAAACGCGAAAATAACAATGAAAGGATCGATCCCGTAAAATTAGACATTCGTATGAAATTATTCGATACTCGAGTTCTCATCGTATTTTATTTTCGAAATTAATATTATACCAAATGATATGTCCTCGTTAATCACGAACGATCACGTTCATCGCACACAATTTTTCCGCTCGGTCTTTATCCCCTTCCTCCTTCCCCCACAACGTTTCCAAGCCGCGAAACGCACCGCGACGAAACGCGTTCGAGCGTGGGTTTAACTGGAGTACACATTACGCGCACGTGAATTTGGAAAACGGGGATGGGTTTAAGCGCAAAGGGGTAACGGGATGGGGCAGGGAGAACGACGAACGATGTACCACTACGTCCGCAAACGGACTAAATATTTGCGCTGCATTAATTGCAACGAGCTGCACCGATACTTGTGCTAATTGATATTTACAGAACGGCCAGCGGTAATTTCATCGACGTTCCGCTAATGAAAATATGACGCGACTATTCGGTGCCCTATAACGACTGATAAATTGAGGATTGAAATCTTCAAGATCAAATAGAAGCACTTTCAATATTCTAAAGAAACGATATTTATAAGAATTATTTCATTTAAGGTCAAGTAGAATCGCAAAATGAAAAGGACCTCACGTTCGGTAGTTAAACTTTAACGATATTTCGAGAGTAACACGTTAGTGTTAGTGTAAGTGCATTTGAACGTACACGGCGCATATATAATGCATGTCCCGCGTTATGCTCATGTAATATGCAACGAAACGCGAAAGTTACGGTCGGTGATAGTTTACCCATGCTAATTCATGCTATCGCATTGAAAGATATTTTTTGAAAAGCGCTGTAACAGAAATAATCGCACATTTTTAATTTTCCCTTAAATTTCATATATAATATTGGATATGAGACCAAGGAATATTTCAAAGTAAATTAGTGATATTCCTCGGATGGAGGACTCATTTATGGCTTCCTGGCAAACGATGAAAGACCAAAGATCTTTCTATAGAACCGAATAGAGTTATAACGGGACGCGCGATTACGAAGCTAGTCTGTTATATTCAAATAGAAAGCTTTCAGCTATCGAAGTCGATATCTGAAATTCAGGGATTACATTGACACAGCCTCGTCGTTGGTTGAAATAAAGATATTTTGTAAAAGGAAAAATGAATAACTATAGATAACGAATATTTAAATATTGAATCTTATCTCAAATGAAGCTAGGAAAAAATATTAAACAACATGTTATTTAACAAAGTACACACGCATATAACGAAGACCAACGAAGAAGAGAGGGAAAAGATTCGTTCTATATTCGTGATACAGAACAGCACGAAACACCGATTGGCCATTACTTAGGGCACTACGTTCGCGCCGTTCGCAGCTGCGTCTCGGATAATGCAGGTACAGGTGCATCCAGGCCTCCAACACGGTCCCAACGGTGGGTATATAAATTTATAGCAGTTAGTATCGCGAACTCCCTCTCAGGTTAAAAAAAAAAAAAAAAAGAAAAAAAAAAAGAAGAAGAAAAAAAACACTCGAGAAATCCATATCGTATCTTAAAAGAAGCAAACGCGCCTTTCTCTACGTCATTTGTATCATTTTAATAGATAATTGCGACGTCCTTATTATTCAAAAAGACGACTATCTGATTACAAGGACATAGTGTCCAGATATCGTGTTCCCCTTCGTGAAACGATGTCGTGTAATTACCAACTACTATTAGATATGTGTTAGTTATGATAGCGGCTTGATGCAAAGCACAGTGATAATTTATATCTCCGTACATCTAATTACATGTAATATTTATTCTTATATTATATATATAAGATTGACCAAGATTTTTTCTTCGATATAATTATCTTTTGTCTAACGTTAAAATATACTTGACTATTTCACAATTTCTGAATGAAATTACAATTAATATAATTCAAATAAAAATTTATTAGCTACTGTTCATTTCTTTTTTCTAATGACATAATTATGATATAATCGCAGAAAGTGTATCAATCCAATATATTTAGGTAAATGTTCAATAAATGATCAATTATTGAAGGTATAAATTGTTTACAATTGTCAGACAATTGTCGGAGAAAGAAGATGTATCGTTCGAACGGACTCATAGCATGTGATTTACGAGCCAAGCGGGTATTCGAAGAATAATCCTCTTGATAGAAGGGGAAACTTCAAAATTGCTTCTTTAACTGTGGTATCAGACTCCGCGATAAATCGAGCCAAAGGCTACTCGCTTTGAGTTTGTACGAATACTCGCCGCTATGTAGATATCTTCCTTCTCTCTCTCTCTCTCTCTCTCTCTCTCTCTCGCTCTCTCGTGGGAGACATAAGTTTCAACGGAACAACATCTACCATTGAGTAGCGATAATCGTTATCTACATGAGCTACCTTGATTCATGTACCTTCGGAATAACGTGCCAATCGGCTAAAGCAAAAGAACAAAGCTATTAATCAGTATAGTCCCAACATATTGCAGAACATCAAATATCTGATGAATAACAATTCGATGTTAAACCGCATAATTCGATTCGTTTAACGAAAAAACACAAAAGCTTTTCTTATAACGATGAAAAATAAAATATACTTTTTCATTTAAAAGAGGATACAACACGTGCGACATAAGTTCACAATGTCCAGAAGCGAACTATGCAGAGCATAATAGATATTCGTGGCTGTGCTTCGTGGACACTGGTTCACCTTGGACGTGTCTCGACTCTTGGCCGACTCGTGCAAGTAGCGTTGAAGTGCCGCCGCTTCGCTCATCTCTTCTAACGAGAAGGAAGGCACTGGTAGCTTCGCTAGAATACTGAGATGGTCCACGAATACCGGTACTTCTTCGATATTCTAACGCAACGTTATATCGATAAGACTTTTCGTTGATTCTACTTGATCCTGATCCGATATCAAAATAATCGAAAAACTAATGTTAATTAATTATTATCTATTTGATCACAAAGAGTACACATATTTTTCTAACTTTTTAAAATCTTTTTATCAAAGAGTTTTCAAACCTATCATACTACAAATACATCGAGCGTGATCGCATTTCAAAACGCGACGACAACACCGAGTTATCGTCGGAAGAACGACGGAAATCCAATGCGCCGAATCGCGAAGCGATAAACCCGGTATACACCTACTCGTTTCTACCCTCTGCATGCCTTTTCATGTTGTACATAGGAGAAGTAAAAAAAAAAAAAAAAAAAAAAGAAAAAAGAAAACAATCATGATTCTAAAAAGAATGGCACAAGCGCGATAAAAGTGCAACGAATGAAAAACCATTCTAGGAAAAATAGCGAGGTAAAGCAGACATATGTTTCTGTGTCTTCGAATTTGTACAAAATGAACAAAATTACAAAGAAAAAAGAGAGATATATATATATATATTCTATTAAAAATGGAAAAAATATTTTATATATATTTTTTATTATTATAATATTATAAAATTTTTTTTATTATTAATATTATAAACATTTTTTTATTATTTTTTTATATTATAAAAATTTTAATATTATCAAAATTTTCTTGTTGCCTTATTTGGAACGATTAATTGTTAATATTTATTAATTAGATATAACGATAACAAAAATTGTTTGAAAGAGCATTTATTTTATTCTTGTTTTATCCACAGTGCCAGTGTACATTGAAAGACGAATCGTTGGAATTTTCAACCCCTTCGAGGGCCGTACCACGAACAATGGCCCACCGTCAAACTTATTCCGACGACTTTCTCCGATGCAAAAGTCGAGCATTGTCTTCAAAGTAAACCCGTTTAAAAAAAGACCGTACAAACCGAATTGGCTCAGCGGATTCGTACCTCATAATTATTTAAAAAGAAATATACATATGTATCCGTTTTATTCGAAATCACAAAATTAAAACGTTTCCAATATTTCAATAGTTCGGGCATTACGAACGTATCGGCCAAAATTATTACGAAAGAAAAACAAGATCGATAAATAATCTGACTCGATTCCAAAAAAGGAACTTTCGAACAGTATCTTTTTTTACAACGTTATAAGGAGCCAGTGAACATCAGGTGGTAACTAAAACTAACCCCCGCCGTTCCTCTTAATACATTAGGAATCGCTTTAAAAAAAAAAAGTCAAGATATATTCGGTAATCTTTGGATATCTTCAAGTATTTTCGGCTATACTCGGTTATCTTCAGGTATCTTCGGGTATCTTCGACAATTTTCGGATATCTTACGGCCGACTTTCCCGTTCGCTCATTACAAGCGTAATCCAATAGAGATGATGCTGTCATGACTTTAGAATATTTCTTTTATTTCGTATTTTCCTTATTTCTCGTCGTTACGCGTTATAAACAATTTCCGATTACCCATTGAAATACAAATTTTCTAATCGACGTACACACGTGATAATAATATTAATAATAATAAGTATTTGTCTTAAAAAAAAAAAAAAATGAACTTAATTACAAAGTCAACGATAAATCAAATTATTTTTTATCAAAATCGTCGGTATAAAAATAATAGTCGATATTATGCAACGTAAGGAACAACGAATTCAGACGTCAAATTTTTCAGAAGGAACGATCGGCACGAGGTCACGACCGCGCCCTGAGGAGTCGAGTCGATCGTTCGGGAAAGTGAACAAACCACGTTCCATCCCTACCACCATGGCGGAACCAAGGTTCTCCCTTTGCTCCCTACCCATCTCTCAGTGTAGGTCCGCCTCGGTGCTCTCACGATGCCTTCCAGTTCTCTCTCCAGCATCTCTGTTCGGCCTCAACGCGAGCCTTTTCTCTTCCTCTCACTTGCTCTTACTATTATTCGAATACTTCCCTCTTTCTCAGAGCAACCAGCTCCTCCCCACTCGAGCTACGTGGAACAATGAGATCGTGAATGCAAGACGAACGGTTTAGGACCGCTAAGCCCGGATAGGTGGGATCTGGTAGCCATGAGTAATCCTAAAGGTTTGCTCCTATGTTTACAAACACGAACGAGTTGAAGGAACCATGAATGACCAATGCTTTGGAATTCTCTTGGAATTAGGTCCCGCGCGTGTCTTCATCGAAATTATTCGAAAGAATCAAATTGAGATTTTATCTTCGTAAAAAACAAAAATAAAAAAAAAAAAGAAAAAAGAAAAAAAAAAAAAGAAAAGAAAAAGAAACACATATTTTACAATACTTATTTCTTTTTAAATAACCGTACGATTAAATCCGCATATGGTGCGTGATTTTTAAATATGATTCAAATGAATTTTTCTTTATCAAATAGAAAAATTTCACAATGATAAAATGCTTTTCAAATAATATTCATAAATAAGTCTTGCGTAATCGTTGCAAAATAAAAAAGCATCAATAAAAGCTTAACCTCTACCGACGTTACGCATCGAGTGGTTAAGCAAACGGAAAATACACAAATTAAAAACTTTTTCCGGTAGAAGACGCGCGAAATGTATACGCGTCATACGTTTTCATTAAAATTATTTATTCGTGTGGTGGGTACAGTTTAGATCCAGCGTGTAGATGTGCTTGTATACACCTTTATATCTGTATATGTTTTTAACGAATATTCAGAGCTTCGCCAAGCTCGCAAAAGGAAATCCTTTCAACCGCAAAAAAGGCGCTTTCATTTAATCCATTCGCAAAGGGACAACGCTTTTTTCCAAACCCCTTGCATAACGAGAGTGCACTTGATCCTTCTCTACTATTCGCAAGCACGTTTATATGCGTACATACATATATAGACGTTCATATACGTAGATGTGTTCAAGACAAGATTCAATGCAATTACGATCGAACGCTCTTCTTGCGTTAGTTCTCTCGTATGAATAGCTTCATCAGTCGAACGAGTAATATTCCGGTATGTATCGAAGCCAAACTCAGAATAAGCAGTACTCTTCTCTCTGCTTTTAGCGACAGATAGTTATAGACTATAACTATCTATGTATACGTTTGTATGCCAGAGAAAAAGAGAATGAAGCATTTAGCAATACAAAATGAAAGAAGAAATGGATAACGTTTCGTCCATTCTTCGTATAATCAAAACAAACTTTATTTTCATCCATTGATTTTCGAATTTTATAATAATAGAACGAACGTTGTCAAGTATTTCCAAAGCGTGACATTATGAAAACGTAAGCGATTATGTCATATCCTTCGCGTGAAAGGTATGAATGAACGTAAGCGATCAACCATAATTTATGGTCCGGTAGATACCGAAGAAATGCGACCTGTCTTAACTGCTAGCAGGTAGCTGTTCGGCTGCTCCATAACAACGGCAGACATATATACAGGTAGGATCACACTACTACATTTAGATACGAATTCGATTTAATTATATACAATAATAATTTCGAAATATCTTCGTGATATTTCGCACGGCCGAACGAGCCTACAAATTTTGAAGGAAAATTTTTAGACCAAAATACATTCGAGATGCTCTTTATTTCTAGACTCGTTATGCTCATTGACATGGACGGTTAAAACGTTCATTACTATTCAATGGGCAATAGAATAGTCAGTGTCTGCTCGTAAAATTATTCATCGCCTGGACTCATTCACTTTTACGATCCTGTACCACGAATAGTTTTCCTCCTGAATCTTCCCCATTTTTTTACGCCTTTCCAGTGGAGAAACATCAATTACATTTACGAATTAATGAATCCAACGTGTTAAAAGTAAGATTTCTTGGCATTATAAATGATCAACTCAATTGTTCATTTTATAGAAGAATTATAAAATCAAACTATTCGTACAGGGTGACTCATTCACGATACTTCAGGAAGTCAATTCGGAAAGCGGAGCATGACTTGACTTATGCGAAGATCGTTTTCAATCCGGATCACGTAGCGATGCAGTAAGACCAAGAGATAGAAAAGGAGAGACTATCCAAGAAGGACATTCATTGCGTACGACATAAACGAGTCACAAACGAGTTTCGTACTTTCCGATAATTACTCGTTTAGCACCAACGTAATACCAACTCGTCAGGCAGCAATTATGTTCGATCCATTCGTTTTCGCGACGTTTCAATTAAACTCTCCGAAAACCGCGAGGAAGAGGATTTCACGAAAGAGGATATACACGCTCGTAATTTCCCTAATTACTAAGAAGATCTCTCAGAATCTCTCAGCAAGTATTCTCCTTTCCTACTCTCTTCTTCCTATTTCCCGGCATTTTCTCATTATGTCGAGATAAACAAAGTTCGATACGAATTACATTATAATATTAACAGTTATCAATGTTGTTTATTAACAATTTATGAAAGCTTAAAAGATAGAAGAACGTTCCTTGAGGAATGATCCAGAAGTATTCGTATCGAATAGATAGATGCAAGAAGTTTTGACCCGATTGAAAACCCGCCATGCTGTCTCCACAAATTGCGATCTATTCAGGATTATTTGAAATTCGAAGAAGAAACTTTTGCTCGAAGTGGTTTTCTTCCAGGTGCTCGTGAGCGAGTTCAATCAAATCGAGTCTTTCCTATCCACTATCTTTCTTTCTCTTTCTCTCTCTCTCTCTCTCTCTCTTTCTTCCTATCAAGCTCTATTTCATCTCTTTCTCTCGTGACACCGTTCGGCAGCAACGTCTAACACGCCTAACTCAATCGAAACTGCTGCTTATTACGGAGCTGCAATGGTTCTTTCGAAGAAGTCGAATGACGACAAGAAGAACGAAGCAGAAGAGAATTTCGTTTCTCTGGTTGCACACGCGTGTAATCACGAAAGAGACGAAGTAAAGAAAGAAGAGAAAGAAAATGAAGAGACGACGATGACGACCTGACGATTCATGGATTGTACTGAATCTCGGTGAAATTGTTGAAAATCAAGGAATACATTTTTGAATGGGAGCAATCGCTAGGAAGTACATCTTCGTTGAACGCTCACATGTTCAAACGTGCACCAAACGAAGATAGAGGTCGTGCCTTGAAAACATATTATCAGAGAAGAAGAAGAAGAAGAAGAAGAAGAAGAAGAAAGTAAAACCTTTTTAAAGAAAGGATCACCTTTTCTCCCAACTCCCACCATTTCATTCTTCTTTTTCACAATTCTCATTCGATTAACTCAAAAGTATGAACAACTTTGGTTCATTTTTTTAGAGACGATATTCGATTAATTCATTTCTGTCAAAATGGATGCATTCATAGAGAACTATTCGAAAATCATAAATGTGCATCCGGATAGCAAATTCTCAGGGATGGAGACGAAATTCTCGCAATTATTCAAAGAGCAATTACTTCGAACTTCGCTGTTAAGGGCAAAGTAAATACCACCATCGCGGAATTAATCACACACGCCATTTAGTCTACTTGTACTACGACCGGCTCGCACGTTGTGCACCTTGTAAAATGGAGTACAAATCATTCCTACGTCGTCGAATTATAGTCGTTGGCTTTTCGATGAGTTTCTAGGCAAATTTCCGTTCATGTTCCTGACTTCAAGAAGGATGATTAAGCGACGAACGAATCCACAACTCTATATTGAAAATCGTGATGCGAAGTATTTAAAAAAAAAAAAAAAAAAAAAAAAAAAAAGAAACAGAAAATGAAGAAAAAAATAATAGAGCAAAAGTAAACGACGGAGTTTTAGTTGAAGCGCGGTAACGCTTAAAATTTCATACCAACGGAAATAAAACTGGCTTAGTCCGGGTCGAAGGTTCAAAAGTTTAAAAAGCTTTCGTTGATGTTCCCTACATGCGTAGAGAGGCAAGAGGTTTGTTTTATTCGGGCCATCAATTATACAGATTCTAAATACTAGAAACTCCGTTCGCTCAAATTATTCGCTCGTGACTGCCTTTTTACCTGCGCCATTGACTATAGACTCGTTGAAGAGAAGGCCCGGAAGAAAAACTGAGAAAGAATCAAAAAAAAATTAAAAAAAAACAGGTATATTTATAACATACAAGTATGTGTACATTCAGATCATTCGGGAAATTTCGAAACAGCTCTACCAATCTCGATGTCCGATTAAGCCCAAAGTTTTTTCCCGTTAGGTATGATCGAATTTTTTATTAAATAAATCAGATCGAGCTTAGCTTTTCCATTTGAACTTTTACAGATTTTAAAAACAGAAAGAAAACTTTCCGAATTTCTTTGATATGATATTTATCGAGTTACTCAGAGTCATGAAAATGATCGTAATCGATAATTTGCGCGAGATCATCTTCATGATCCAATGAAAAAGATTCAGTTCTTTGTATGGAGAAATATGCGAACAAAATTGATGTCGTCGTTGTCGTCGTTGTCGTCGTCGTCGTCGTCGTCGTCGTCGTCGTCGTCGTCGTCGTCGTCGTCGTCGTCGTCGTCGTCGTCAACAATATGTTACTCTTCTTACGGATTTTACGAGCCTTCGGGCCTTACTTTACCGTAGCAACGAACTTATTGCCGCGTCTCCGTCATCATTGCAGCTCGTACTTTTTTCTCTGCACATCGTTAATATCCGGCACACAGCTCAGTCTAAAGTAGTCCTTTAACGCCTCTCAGCAGGCATTAAGCGACTTTTTTGTTTGTTCACCGCGTTGCTCCTTGCACTAAAGCGATTTTGTTCCTTCCACGCATCCCTCGTACCACAAAATCAACCAGCATCACTATCAGCATTTTTTTTTTTTTCATAAATGGATAAAAAGTAAGAGAATAAGAGATAGCAAGAAAAAAAGCTGTGAACAATGTTACTATTAAAAATGTTGTTACATGAAAGTCAATGTCGCTTATTGAAAGATCGAATGAATTAAATTAAACAAATTGCAATATTTTTTTCTACTCTAATTCAAGACAAATATTGCTTCAAATTATTTAGATATGAGCATAGTACCAAAAACATAATTCTATTACAGTTACTCTTTCGACGTAAGCATATAGAAATTTTGTTATAACGAAATTGTATAAGCGATATCCACTGATTTTTATCGAGTTACATTAACATCAATTTAAATTTTAAACCGAATCCCAAATTCGCTTCGGCCTTCATCGTCGAAATTCTGGCCGAGTTCCAATTGTTTTAATTTAAATTATTTAACCGACATATTTAATGGCACACGCATGATACACTCTCCATTGCAAATGTATCTATATGTGTTTATCTATGCGGACACGGAATGGATATGAAATATCCGGAAAACCGCAGCGCGTTCCCATTTTTATTGTTTACGGATTGAAGAAGAAAAAAAAAGAAAAAAAAAAAAAAAAGAAAAAGATTCGCCAGAATAAATTTTAGTGTCCTGTAAATAAAAATGCGAATATAAATCGGACGGTGAGAGAACTTCTTAACCAGCGTTACTTTCCTCGGAGGGCCAGATTTTGTAGCCACGAAACAAGCTCATGCAATCCTGCAGCCTTTCAATACAACTGCACCGGTCTTTGTTTCTTTATTTTCCGTAGTTTTTTGCTTTTGTCTCTCTCTTTCTCGGTTATCGGTAGAACACGTTTCAACCTCGCGCGGAATTTAAAACGAGCGTGGAACGCAACGATAACAAAGCTAACAAACCTTTTTTCCTTTTTGCACGTGTATATTCGATTTATAGCGTTCTTTTCATGGCAGAATTGCTCGAGTTTGTTAAATTAATCGCTGATTTGCAAAATATAAATCAAGAGGGTTATCAAACACCGACTGTATATTTACTGCATCGGTTAGAACAAACCACTTTAATTGAAAAGTTGAACGATTTGATCAAAAACGCTTTTTCTTTTTTTTTTTTCTCACGTAACAAGTACAAGAGAAACGAGCGAAATCAATCAGTTTCGGATCGTTTTAATTAAAGTAATTATCCAACGAAGATCTTTTTCTCGTCTACTGTACAATATTACTTTCTAATGAATACTGCAACGATCAAGAGTGAAAATGGAACGTGTGAACTCTGGATAAATTATGTTCATGATTAAGGAAAATTTGGTAACACATGCGGGTAACGTTTACGTTGATAGGTATGTTCGAGCCTTCGACAGTTTTTGCTATGATTTATATGCAACAAAAATGAGCAAACAGTAGCACGTGCTCATTTCATACGTGCACTAATTCAAGACTAACCTGTTAACCACGAGTTTGTTGATTTAGTTAGGACTTGACATTGATATGGCTTTGAAAGAACACCCACCACTTCTCCGTTTCATAAACCCAAAAGTACTCATTTATGAAGTTTTATTGGAATACAAAAGTCCATACTGTTGATTTAACAAAATAACCCAAGAGAGTGGCTGACATCGGTGAATTAATTTGGTTGTTATATAAAATATAATAAATTTACGAAAATTTCCCACGATGTAAATTATTTCTATTACTATCATTAATAACCATGACTCATTATTATCCGTAAAGCGCATACTACCAATTTTCCAGGAAAGTAGTACTTGAAATAGAATTGCGGCGAGTTTAGTTGCAACTACGCAAGGTTTATCACCATGCATTTGGTCCAGCGTGGCTCCAGCGGTGAGTGCACCGAGTCGTAGCGAGGAAACCGTACGATGCGCGATTTTCTCCCCCTCCCCCCTTCTCTCTCTCTCTCTCTCTCTCTCTCTCTCTCTCTCGTTGTAGGCAATAAGGACTCCATTACTATAGTCAGCAGCCAACGTACAGTTCAAACGTGGTTAGCTTGCAAGCTGCGAGGAAGCAACTTTATGAAACGCTGTTCACGGAAAATGCCACATAACTTGAGAAAAAGAGAAAATTAGGTAGAAAGAAAAGAAAAGAAAAGAATGAAAGGGCTAGATTCGAAAGATTTCTGTTATTTGACGCAATGATCCCTGCGAAATGCGAGGGGATCTTTTCATGAGATGGCTTCACCTACCGAATTCATCCCCTCGACCTAAAACTCTTCTCTTTGGCTATCCTATCTCTTCTTCTCTTTTATTTGCTTTCTTTCTTCTTTCCTCTTCGCATCCTTCATCGATCCATGGGAGACTTCGCACGTGCCAAGATAGAACACGACTTAAAGGCCCGTAGATTTGTCTCGGTGAGAAAATAATTGCGAGAATTTTTATTAATGGCTAGTATAAAATCGATATCTTTCGACAATCTTTTAACGATTAAACGGCACTTTCGAGAAGTTTGAAAACTTAGGAATACGTTCGTTAAGATTTACGTTCGTTCTATCGCAACTTCACGTTTCGAATGATTTAAGTATGGAAGTCACGAAGCACTTGTGAAAGGGTGGAATGTAGCGTGTAAACAAATCTATCGAACGAGGAAACTAGCATGTCATTTAGTCTCCAAGTTAGAACCGATAATCCTTCGAGCAAATATGTCCATTGGGAAAGCAATCTGTCGGTTTAAGCGTAAGTCGTGTAAATAAGTCATCGAAGAAGAGAAAAAGTGAAAGGGAGACGTGCTGTCAAAGGTACCGACCATGATTTTATCGTAAGATAATCGTTTAACAAGTTAAAACAATTATATCATATATGTGAGATGACAGTCATCTATCACTTAAAAATTCGAGGAACG